>NC_063341.1:42070639-42090211 GCF_021869965.1 Rhincodon typus
GGCCTGCTGTGTTCATCCAGCCCTGCACCTTGTTGTCTCGGATTCTCCAGCATCTGCAGTTCCTACTATCTCCGTGCAACTTATGTTTCTGCTTTCCAGAGAGTTTGTTCCTCTCAGTGGACAGCTGTGCATGAGAGGATTACTGCTTTTTATAAATGTGTGCCTAAAACTCACTTGTGATGGGAGGTGGGGGGAAAATGATTATCCTTTAGGGTATTCTAGAAGAAATGTTAAGTTGTAAGAGGTGTATTTAAATTTCACAACAGCATAGGATTTCATCAACCTCAGGTGCATTTACTTACATGCTTTTCAAAATGATCACATCTGTGCACCCAAAGTATATTCAATATTCTTTTAGCTTTTGCTTCCAACCATTACATCTGGATGTGCCCTTGGCAGCTGCAGCTGAGCTAGAGGAAGCCTGTTGATTGCCTCTTGTATGCCTATGGTAGTGCCATGTTCACCAGAATGAGCCCACTCTAGATACGTTATCCACCAAGGTGGAAGTCTCTATGCTGGTGAGCAGTGATGAGGGTTGCTTTTATTGTGCTTCTGAGGGTTCCAGCTGCTCCTCCTCAGAAGACTGGAAAAGAGTGGTCTGGCAGATGAGGGTCTTTTTTGTCCTCAACATTGATAGAGTCTTGAAGTCATACAGCATGGAACCAGACCCATTGGTCCCACTTGTCCATGCCGACCACATTTCCCAAATTAAACTAGTCCTATTTGCCTGCATTTGGCACACATCCCTTTAAACCTCTCCCATTCGTGTATCTGTCCAAATGTCTTTTAAATGTTGTAACTGTACCTGCATCTACCACTTCCTCTGGCAGTTCATTCCACACAAGAACCATCCTCTGTGTGTGAATAGTAGAGGTTGAGAGTCACTGGCATTGGTACATGAGCAGTTTTCTTACATTGCGAGGTACAAGTACAGAAGTGAATCTGAAGATCTGCAACTTTCCAATCAACTGTACAGAAGAAAGCAGTTTCAGGGATGTCTGATTTAACAGGTTCTGAATGAAACATGCCTGCATGTGGTGAAAGAATTAGAATCAATGGATTTCAATGAAACTTCATATATGTGTACATGATTTTCATCTGATGGATTAATTTTGCATTGGTGTCCTTGTCCTATTCAAGTCTTTGATGAGAAGTTAAGTGATGTGTAGGTTCAATTAGTTGTGATGAAACGTAAGTGAGTTTATACTATCTGAGCAGCTAAGTGCTGCAGGTCCCTCTTTGAAGCATGAACCACAGCAGATGTGAGTTGCAGTATCACAGTGTTGCTGTCAATCCAACATGGGTAGGTGCAAAGAACTGAGAGACACTGATTAGACATAGAGGCACATGATGGAGATGCCAATCATCCAAGGAAGTAGATGACAGTCCTGTACAGTGCCAAGCTTGCTATGGTAGGACACAATCATAGGGTCATGATGAAATTAGAGACAGTAGAACTTATTCTGCCAGACCACAAGAGATCATTCACCTTACGTGAATTCCAGATACCCATCACCCTCTGGGTGGAAATAAATTTTCTTTTAATTCCATCTAAGCCTTCTGTTTCTTAACTTAAATTTATGTGCCCTGGTTACTGGCACCATTAATAAGGGGAAAAGTCCCTTTACATCTACCCTACCAATGCTCCTCACATTTCTGTAAATGTCAGTCAGGTCCTCCCTCAGCTTTCTCTGCTGCAAGGGAAATAATCCCAGTCTATCCAGTCTCTGTTCATAGATGAAATGCTACATCCTGGGCAATATCCAGGTGAATATCCACCACACTTTCTCTCATGCAATCATATCTTTCCTATAGTTTCCAGAACCGCACACTGTACTCCATCTGTGACCTAACCAATATCTTATATTGCCTGAAAGGGTGGTAGAGGAGGGAACCATCACAACATTTCAGAAGCATTTAGATGACACTTGAAATGTCATAGCATACAAGGTGACGGTCCAACTGCTGAAAACTTGGATTAGAGTAGGTAGGTTGTTGGTGACTGGCATAGAAGTGATGGACTGAAGGATCTCTTTCTGCTCTGTAACACTCTATCACTCTATGACCCTCTTGCTGCACTGCAGCCAGTCATACCTCTGAGTTGACTGCACACTGGTGTCTGAGCCACCTCCACCCATGGTACATTCATTAGACTGGAAGGCCTCTTGTTACCATTTCTGGAGAGTATGCTGTCCCTGTTCTCATTCATGCTCTGTAGCAGCAACTCAAGGGAACAGTCACTACATTTTGAGGCTGTCTTCCGCTACTTCGCTGCCATCTTCAGAGTTGGATTGGTGCCAAACTCCGTCAATGGTGCTAGGGGTCAGAGAGTGAAGTATGTCTGGATGCCTTTTAAATATAGTGTCTGGCAAGTTAGAGTGCAGAAGGTTCTTGCAGAGATTGGTACCTTCTACTCATTCACTAGTAAATTTTGTTTTTTTCCCTGTAGAAAGACTAGTAATGAGCTTTAAAGAACACCAACTGTGCAAGTAAACCCACCCAGTCCCTCCCAATTTCTTGGCCTGCCATAGCACTTTGACTGAGAGATAGAAAATCTGCCAATAGAGTTAACTTTATTCTTTCATGGGCTGTGGGTATCACTGCCAATGCCAGCTTTTGTTGTCCGATCCTTTTGTTGCTTGAGTTTATCGAAAAAGTTGCTGCACATATCTTAACATGCACCATTACCCTTGTGTACTAACCTTTGGTGGTACCTGGTCATCAAAGTCTCAAAGTTAAAATAGAGACCTTTGTATCAAAGAGAGGGAATGGTATTGGTGTATTGTTGTGGGACTAGTAACCACAGACCTAAGTAATGTTCTTTTGACAAAGAAGCAAGTCATACCACAGCAGATGGGAGGATTCGAATTATTCGGATTAAAAGTCTAATGATGACTGTAAATTGATCTTCATAAAAAATCATCTGGTTCACTAATGCCCTTTCACTAATATACTTATCTTATCAGACCATCATGTGACTTCAGATCCTGCAGAATGTGGTTGACTATTAGCTGCATTCTGACATAATTTAGCAAGTCAGTCAGTTATATCCAACAAAATCCAATCCTCATCCTCACCAATCTGTCGACCACAGATGGAAAATGTCAATGCTATCAAGTAGCAACTGTTTAGCAATCACCTGCCGATTGAAACTCAGTTTAGTGCCGCCAAGACCCCTCAGTTCCCGACCTCATTACAACCATAGTTCAAACATGGACTAAAGAGCTGAATTTCGGATGTGAGGGGAGAATGACTACTCTTGATATCAAACCCACAGTTGATTGAGCGTGGTATCAAGCAGCCCTACCAAACTGGAATCACTGGGAATCGGGGTGCCGGGAAAACTTTCCACTTACAGACAAAAAAAAACTGCAGATGCTGGAATCCAAAGTAGACAAACAGGAGGCTGGAAGAGCACAGCAAGCCAGGCAGCATCTGGAAGAAAACAGCAGTCAACGTTTCAGGTAGAAGAAGGGTAGTACCCGAAACGTTGGCTGCTCCTTTCCTCTAGATGCTGCCTGGCTTGTTGTGTTCTTCCAGCCTTCCATTTGTCTACCAAACTTTCCACTTGCTGGATTCATACCTGACACAAGATGGCTGTGGTTGCTGGAGGTCAGCCATTTCAGCTCTAGGACATCTCTTCAGGAGTTTCTCAGGTAGTGTCCTAGACCCAAACATTTTCTACTGCTTCATAAGGACTTACCCTTCATCATAAGGTCAGGAGTGAGGATCTTTGCTAAAGATTGCACAATGTTTAGCACTATTCATGACTCCTCCATTGAAAGCTGTCTGTGTTCAAATGCAGCAAGATCTGGAAAATATCCAGCTTCGGCTGTCACATGGGAATAATGTTACTGCCATACAAATGCTAGGCAATGACCATCTCCAACAAGAGGGAATATAATCATCGCTCCTTGACAATCAATGGCATTACCATCACTGAATTCTCCACTCTCAACATCTTAGGGCTTACCATTGACCAGAACCAATTTTACTAGTGACATAAATGCTGTTGCTACAAGCATAGGTCAGAGTCTAGGAATCCTGCAGTGAGGAACACACCTCCTGTTTCCCTAAAGAATGCCCACCATCTATAAGGAACAGGTCAGGAGTGTGATGGAAATGTCCACAATTGCGGGGATGGGTGCAGCTCCAACAATATGCAAGAAGCTTGGAGACCATCAGGACAAAGCAGACCACTTGACTGCTGCCACATCCATAAACATTCACTCTCATGGATTCGGTTTCTGGTCAATGGTAAGCCCCAAGATATTGAGAGTGGAGTATTCAATGATGGTAATGCCATTGATTGTCAAGCATTGATGGTTAGATTCCCCCTTGTTGGAGATGGTCATTGCCTAGCATTTGTATGGAATGAATGTTACTTAAAGTATTGGCAAAGATCTGTAGATCGGGTTATGGATGAGGTTGTTGGCTTGCTCGCTGAGCTGGCTTGTTTTTGTTCAGAAGTTTCATCACCATGCTAGGTCACCATGGTCAGTGGAGCCTCCAATGAAGCGATGTTATTCTGCTCCACTTGGAATTTATACTGTCCGGTCCGTTATGGTGAGTACTGTCATTTCCAGTTTTGATCTGTATGGGTTTATATATGGGTCCAGTTCTATATCTTTGTTGATTGAAGTATGGGTGGAAAACCATGCCTCTAGGAATTCCTGTGCATGTCTATGTTTGGCTTGGGCTACTATGGTTACCTTGTCCCAGTTAAACTGATGGCCTTCATTATGTGAATGTACAGACATTAAGGAGAGTTCATCATGCCGTTTTTCTGCTAGCTGATGCTCATGTATTCTGATGGCTAGTTTCCTTCCTGTCTGTCCAATGTAATGTTTGTGGCAGTCGTTGCATGGTATTTTGTAAACCACGTTGGTTCTGTATGTTGTGGGAATGGGGTCTTTAATCCTTTAAGAGTTTATCGTAGAGTGGCTGTGGGCTTGTGGGCCACCATGATTCCTAGTGGTCTTAGAAGTCTTGTTGTCAGTTCCAATATGTTTCTAATGTAGGGAAGTGTGGTTAGTGTGTTAGATCGTACTGTGTCATCCTGTTGTTGTCTGTTTTGTAGGCATCTGTGGATGAAGTTGCGGGGATATCCGTTTAAGGCGAGGATCTTGTATAAGTGTTCTTCTTCTTCCCGGCGTAATTCTGGAGTGTTGCAGTGTGTCCTGGCCCGTTTAAATAGTGTCCTAATGCAGCTTTGTTTGTGGACGTTGGCGTGGTTGCTATGGAAGTTGAGGATTTGGTCCGCATGGGTTACTTTTCTGTATACTGAGGTTTGGAACTCCCCATTTGTCAGTCGTTCTACCTTAACATCCAGAAACAGAAGTTCATTCTTGGTTTCTTCTTCCCTTGTGAATTTAATCCCTGGAATACGCTATTGATGAGGTGGTGTGTCACTTCTAATTTGTTGCGTTTAATAATGACAAATGTGTCGTCTATGTACCGGATCCACAGTTTAGGTTGAATGTGGGGGAGGGTGGTGTGTTCTAGTCTTTGCAAGACTGCATCTGCGATGAGTCCTGAGATGGGTGACCTTATTGGTGTACCGTTGAGCTATTTGTATATTTGACCATTAAAGACGATGTGTGTGGTGAGGCAGAGGTCTAGTAATTTAAGTATGTTGTCCTTGCTGATGGAGTTACTGGTGTGTGTTGCTGTTTCTTCTAGTAATGTGGCCACTGTTTCTTTGGCTTGTGGGATGTCAGTTGATGTGAATAAAGCTGTGACATCAAAGAATTCCATAATCTCGACATCGCTGATTTTTGTGTTCTTGAGGGTATCGAGGAAATTGAGACATGCAAGGGAATTCCTAAAGGCATGGTTATCCATCCATTCTTCAATCAACAAACATATAGAATTGGACCCCATATATAAACCCATACAGATCAAAACTAGAAATGACAGTACTCACCGTAATGGACCGGATAGTATAAATTCCAAACGGAGTAGAATAACATTGCTTCAACAGAGGGTCCACTGATGATGTCACCTAGCATGATGACGAAAAGTCTGAACAAAAACAAGCCAGCTCAGTGAGCAAGTCAACAACATCATGAATGTTACTTTCCCCTTGACAGCTGATGCTCAGTACCATCTTTAAGATTCACTGCAGAAATTCACAAGGCTCCTCAGACAGCATCCTCCAAGCTAACATTCACTACCATTTAGAAGGACGAGGGCAATAGATACATGGGAACCATACTGACTTCAAATTTCCCTCCAAGCCACTCACCATCTTGTATAGGAAGTACATCATTGTTCCTTCAGTGTTGCTGAGTCAAAATCCTGTAAGTCCCTCCCTAACAGAATTGTGGGTCTACCTATAGCATGCAGAATGCAGCGGTTCAAGAAAGCAGCTCAGAATCACCTTCTTGAGGGCAACTAGGGATGGGCAATAAAGGCTGGCCCAGAAAGCAACACCCACATTCCATGAATAACATTTTCTAAAAGTCCCTCCTTGGTATCTCCCCTTCCTATTTCTGAACCATTCTGTACCCTTACAACCAATTTTGACAGTTTCACCGACAGCCATTCTTTTAGCAGCCCAGGACATTAGCTCTGAGATTCATCCCACTCTCGCTCTCCCTTTTTTAGATGGCCCTTAGAAAGTATCTCTTCAATCAATCTATCAAAATATTTCCTTATGTGGCTTGGTGTTAAATTTTGTTTAATGAGTCTCCCATGAAATGCTTTGGTCCAATTTACTGAAGACAGTATATAAATTCAGGTTGTAGTTGTTGTTAATGATAATGTTGTTGTGTAACTCTATTAAGAGAAATGTTGATTGTTTTAAAATATATTTTTAAAATAATGTGATATTACAATTGTTATACATTTAAAACATTGATATTGTTACGTAGGGTTTATGTCTAACCCAGTTTTTTTAATCAAAGATAATGACATCCGAAGAATAAAGAATGAAGCATTCAGTTTTCTGATAAAGCAAATAAACAAACTGCTAGATATTTAGTGTGTTTTGTCTTTCTTTTTAAGGTTGCCAAAATACAAAGATTACCTAATAGTTACACTTGGGATAAAAGGTGTATTATTAGACCATAGCTTTTGATAGATGTTTAACATAGCAAAGCACTTATAACAAGCAAGCAGCTGCCAAATCCATTCTGTGCTTGACTGGCTTTTAGTTTCTTCATGGGATAATGTCTAGAGATACTGATTAATGTCTTACAATGGCACATTTCATTGGAAAGATAGACGCACAGGAGATCAATTAAACACTGGCACTTTCACAACATACAATTGGAAGTATTGCACATCCAGATGATCATTGTTTTCTTTCACCTCTCCCTTTAAGAGGTGGTTTATAGGTGATTGGTTATCTTATTAAAATTGCTTCTTTGCTCCTGAAATGCTGTCACTTACTTAGATATTCTCCCACAGGTGACAGTAACCGTCCTGCACTTTGCCCACAGGACCTTTCTCCATTTGTGAACCTAGACACTGAATATCAACTGGCCACTTTTATCGCAAAAGAAAATTCACTCAATATCCATACGCAAACATTCTACATCAGTATTCAGCAATCAGGAATAGGTACCGTTACTAACTTTCCTTTTCCCAACACAAACGTAATTCCTACTGAGATTAGCTAATCTGATCCTGAAGCATTATTTTTGGACCTGAGTTATAAAGATACTGCTTCCAAAACAGCAAGTCTGCACAAAATGACCAAACACCATCATGAATTATAAACTGAAGTTTTCACCAGTCATAACCTTGATTTTATAAATAAATGCTATACAGACATGTATATACTCAGCATAAGAACATTAGAGTAGTTGATTTTTCAGGCTTGAAGAAATGCTTTGTGGGTATTAAAACACAAACACACCTCAGAAGGTCAAATATTTCAACAGATTATTTACGATATAGGTTAGCTAAACCAGCAGCGGTTCATTTTTCAGTGGTTTTTAACTGCATAAACAAGCAGTCATAAAAGCAATCACCTTACCTATGTTGGGGCTTGAGGTTTTCATTTCCATGCTTTAATTTGTTTTCACAGTAGTTTGAACAACTTGAATTTGTTAATTAAAACAAATGAAATGCTGAATGCTACTGACTAGATGCAAACTGCATTAGTTGAAGCATTGAGGGACAAAAGTTCTCAGTATCAATAGCCAAGACAATTCATATTAGAAAATGATTGCACTTTACTCTCAGCTGAAAGTTGTTTTCCATGTCATGGGCCACTGTCAATGACTCATTGTCTAGTTTGTGATGCACTGTATCATCAGAAGCCTCACTCTTGCAAAATCAATCAAAATTCTACCAATTCAGATTTAAATTCTGAAGCATCAAACAGAACTTTGACTTAGGATGAAATGCAGTGACAAAAAAAATTATGGTGCCTTTGTTAAATTTCAAGGCAGCCAGAACATGTTCTATACAAAATACCATTAAGACGTCAATGAATGAATGAAAACCTATGTTAATTATAATGAGATAACAAGGTGTAGAGCTGGATGAACACAGCAGGCCAAGCAGCATCAGAGGAGCAGGAAGGCTGACGTTTCGGGCCTAGACCCTTCTTCAGAAATGGGGGAGGGGAAGGGGGTTCTGAAATAAATAGGGAGAGAGGGGGAGGCAGATAGAAGATGGATAGAGGAGAAGATAGGTGGAGAATGTTCTTTTATTCTATCTGAAAACGTAAATCAATGGCAAGTTTCCTGGAGTAATCCTTTCCTGAAACTGTTGCTGTTCTCTTCTACATTGGGAATAAAAAATTACACATATTCTTCTAAATAGCTACTTCTAAATAAAAAAAATTGCTCATTTTGGATTAGATCATGAAAATAATTGCATTAGAAAAAAAATTATAGAAATGAATGTACACCATGCTGTGTTGTTTTTGGATCTGGATCTCAGCAATTATTTCCATGTGCTGTGCTCTACATCCTGCCTAATTGGAGTCTTAGAGTCATAGAGAAATACGGCATGGAAACAGACCCTTCAGTCCAACTCATCCATGCCAACTAGATATCCTGTACAAATCTAGTCCCATTTGCCAGCATTTGGCCCATATCCCTCTAAACCCTTCCTATTCATATACCCATCCTTTTAAATGTAGTAATTATAGTAATTGTACCAGCGATCACCACTTCCTCTGTCAGCTCAGTCCATACACGCATCACCCTCTTTGAAAAAGTTGTCCCTTAGGTCCCTTTTATATCTTTCCCCTCACTTTAAATCTATGCCCTCTAGTTTCGGACTCCTCTACCCCAGGGAAAAGACCTTGCTTCTTTATCCTCTCCATGCCCATCATGTTTTCATAAACGTCTATAGGGTCGCCCCTCAGCATCCGACGCTCCAGGGAAAATAGCCCCAGTCTATTCAGCCTCTCGCTATAGCTCAAACCTGGCAACAACTTCGTAAATCTTTTCTGTACGCTTTCTAGTTTTACAACATCCTTCCTATGGAAGGCAAACCAGAATTGCACGCAATTTTGGCTGAACCAATGTCCTGTACAGCCACAAGACGACCTCCTAACTCCTATACTCAATGTGTATATCACAACTAATAAGGCTGTCTTCATGCTGTTGCTTTGACAAGCAATCTCTAAGTTACCAGAATTGTGGATTTCAGAACCTACATGAAGTTATATAAACCAAAACCCTGGAATCACTTTCAACTAAACTGACTTTAGAACTCTCAGTCTACAGCCATGTAATTGAACAAGCCCAGAAATGAACATCAAGAACAGACTCAAGGGGCTGAATGGCCTACTCCTGTTCCTACTTGTTATGGGGTCTAATTGTTATCCAATCAACAATAGTCAAGTGACAGTCATAGAATTTATTATTGGTCAATGAGTTTGCCAGAAAATAATAAAACCCTTTTGCCTTCTTAGAGTCATAAAGTCACAGAGTCATACAGCATAGAAACAGACCCTTCGGTCCAACCAGTCCATGCTGAACATAATCCCAAACTAAGCTATTTCCACCTGCCTGCTCCTGGCCCAAATCCCTCCAAACCTTTCCTATTCATGTATCTATCCAAATGTCTTTTAAACATTGTAGTTGTACTTGCACCCACCACTTCCTCAGGAAGTTCATTCCACACATGAACCACCCTCTGTATAAAAAAATTGTCTTTTATGTCTTTTTTAAAATCTCTCTCTCCTCTCATTGTAAAAATGTATCCCCTAGTATTGAAATTTCCCACTCTAGCTGTAAGGTACAACTGCCATTAACTCTATCTACATCTGTCATTATTTTATAAACTTCTATCAGGTCGCCTCTCTATGTCCTACCTTCCAGTCAAAAAAGTCTAAGCCTATCCAGCCTTTCTTTATAACTTAAACCTTCCATACCTGGCAACATCCTGGTAAATCTCTTCTGAACCCTCTCCAGCTTGATAATATCCTTCCTATAACTGGGTGACCAGAACTGAACAACGTACTCCCGAAGAGGCCTCACCAAAGAGCTGTACAACCTTAACATGACTTCCCAACTCCCATACTCAAAGAACTAAGCAATGAAGACAAGCACCCCAAACGCCTTTTTGACCACCCTGCCTATTTGTGACGCAAACTTTAAAGAATTATGTACCTGCACCCTTAGGTAACTTTGTTCTACAACACTACCTAAGGCCGTACCATTAATTGTATTAGTCCTACCCTTGTTTGTTGTACCAAAATGCAATACCTTGCATTTATCCAGATTGAACTCCCATCTGCCATTTTTCAGCCCATTGACCCATTTGCTCAAGATTCCTTTGTAATCTTAGAAAACCTTCTTCACTGTCTACTATGCCACCAATTTTGGTGTCGACCATAAACTTACTAGCCATGCCTTCTATATTCTCACCCAAATCCAAAAAGAAGACCCAGAACCAAGCTCTGTGGAACACCGCTGGTCACAGGCCTCCAGTCCAAAAGCAACCTTCCACCATTACTCTCTGTCTCCTGTCAAATAGCCAATTATGCGTCCAATTGGCAAGCTCATCCTGAATCCATGTGACCTAATTTTATTAATTAGTCTACCATGTGGAACCTTGTCAAAGGCTTTACTAAAATCCAAATAAACAACGTCTACTGCTCTGCCATCATCAACCTTTTTGGTAACTTCCACAAAAAACTCAATTAAGTTTGTGAGACACGGTTTTCCTTGCACAAAACCATGCTGCCTATCCCTGATCAAATTTTATCTCTCTAAATGTCCATAATCCTATTTTTTATAATTACCTCCAACAATTTACCCACAACGGAAGTCAAGACTCACGGTCTATAGTTCCCCGTTTGCTCCTTACAACATTTGTTAAACAAAGATACAACATTAGCCATGCTCCAGTCATCAGGCACCTCACCCATAGTTATAGATGATGCAATTTTTTTCTGCAAGGGGGTCTCGTAATTACCTGCTTTACTTCCCACAATGTTCTAGGATACAATAGATCAGGTCCTGGAGATTTGGCCACCTTTATACTCTCTAAGACCTCCCGAACTTCCACTTCTGTAATGTGAACTGTCTTTGAAACATCAAATTTTATTTCTCTGCATTCTCAGACTTCATTTCTTTCTCAACAGTAAAAACTGACACAAAATATTCATTTAGTATCTCTCTCATCTCCTGGGGTTCAACGCAAAGACGACCTCCTTGGTCTTTAAGAGGCCCTACTCTCTCTCTCTCTAGTTATCCTCTTGCTCTTAATATATTTGTAGAATCTCTACGGATTATCCTTAAACTTATCTGCCAATGCTATCTCATATCCTCTCTTTGCCTTCCTGATTTCCCTCTTAAAAATGTCCCTACACTCTTTGTATTGATTAAGAGATTCAATTGAACCAAGTTGTCTATATCTAAAATAAGATTCTCTTTTATTCTTGACCAGAACCTCAATATCTTTATTCATCCATTCTTCCTTAATTGTTCCAGCCTTACCCTTCAACCTAACAGGAACATAATGCCTCTGAATTCTCATCATCACATTCTTGAACACATCCCACTTACCTGGAACAGTCTACTCCTAGTTCCTCCTGCAACCAAGATAAAATTCCCCTTATCTTACCAGGCCAGTCTCCATAATAAGCGGATTCGCCACTTCTATCATCTTCAGTTTGATGTCACCAATAAATGCATCTTCCCCACCATGCTGTTTTCAGCATTCTGAAGGGCCCATTCTATCTGTGATACTCTGGTCTAGTCATCCGTCAACTCCAATATTCTTCCCTACTTGTGACACAATCCCATGCAGATGCAGGAGATGTAACACCATTTTTTCACCCCACCCCTTATTGATATTTCAGATTCTACCTACTGTTCCCTTTTTTTGGTTTTGCAGTTCTCATTTTCATTCTATTGACCCATACTTATCTCATTACTACCTACCTTTGCCCTGCACCATAATTCAGACTTCCAGCTCATTACAGACTTTTTCTTTCCTTCTTTCCTCCCTTCTCTATCCTTCCTCTGCATCTGCATTTGCTTAAAATCTGTCGCATTTTCATATTTTCCAACTCTAACAAATTATCAATAACCTGAAATGTTTACACGGCCCAAATATTCATTCCCAGCTTGGGAACACGAAGATAGGACACTTCCCAGTTGCACAAACCTAACTTGGTAAACATCCCTATTCTTTCCCTGGATGATATGTCCAAAATTATTGGTATGAATAAGATGGTCAGTGATATCCAGGTCAAAGAATTTACGTCACACGGGAAGCTAAAGAATTATGATCGCCAAGAGTTAGGCACCCACAGGTCTGTGCTCCATGTTGACTACCTTTAAAGAGCCTCATATTGGTGGGGCTTTAAGCCCCTGCCCTCATAGGTCAAGTGTGGTCACAGCCATAAACTTTCCTATTGGGTACTTTCAATTTCCAGCATGATGGAAAAGTGACAGTAAACGTACTTTAGCCAGTCGCTTCCAGTTTCTTCCTCTATGTGCTAAAGAGGAGCCAAATATCCAGATCCCTTTCCTGATAGCCCTTTATCTGAACTTTGTTGACTTTCTATAAGATCTACCCTCATTCTTCTGATCTCTGAATATAATCCTAACCAATCCAACCTCTCCTCAAACATTAGTACAGTCATAAAAACAGAAATTGATGGAGAATTTCAGCAAGTCTGGCAACATGTATGGGAAGAAAGCAGAGTTAACATTTCAAGTCCATGACTGTTCATCAAAACAGTTCTGATGAAGACTCAATGAACTCAAAACATTTCTTCTCGAAAAAAGAAAAGGAGAGAGAAAGGGATTGCCTGCTTAAATGGCTGGAACTACAAGAAAAAGGATTCTGACTTCGTGGAACATTCTGACAAGAAAGGGCCTAAGTCTGATACATGACCAAGTGCGGAGCTGTTTAAATTTGTTTCAGCCTTCTCAAAATTTGATGAAATGGATACTGAGACATTTTTCACTTCATTTAAAAAGATAGCTAAACTGATGAGGTAGCCAAAAAATAACTGGTCACTGCTCATGTGAAGCAGCTTGAAAGGCAGGGCTCATGAGCTTTACAGCTTGCTTTCAAAGCATCTATAAATTATGAGGTGACTAAAAAGGCTATTCTGGGTGTATGTGAGTTGGTCCATGTGGCTTATAGGCAGAAATCTTAGAATTAACAGAAGCAGCCTAGGTAGACATATAGAATTTGACAGGGGAAAGCAGAATAATTTTGATCATTGTACGTAGATACAAAAGGTAGAGACTGTGTATGAGACTCTTGGAAAAGTAATTCTCTCAGAGGAATTTAAAAATTCACTCCCTCCGTTCGTAAAGAATTCACATAGATAAACAAAAGGTTACAACAGTAAGACAGGCAATGGAGATGGGTAATGATTACAAACTATTCCAGAAATTGAAACCTTTTTCTCTGTCACCTCTCCTGTGGCCAGAGAAGAATCAGAAAGCTATTGCCGTCTAGTTCCTTGTCTTGCCCCGCTCAACATGCTGGGATATATTTCGTCTGACCCTGGAGGATTTATATACTTCAAAACTTGTCAGACTACTATGCTAATTTCTTTAAGTATACCACCTTTAATTATATCATCTGTGATATCTGTTCCCTCATCACCCCTCTCACAAGTGAACACCAACACAAAGTAGAACTCTGCCCATATCCTCTGGCTCCACACGCAAATTACCACAGTGGTCCTTAATGGGCCCTACTCTTTCCCCAGTTATCCTCTTATGCTTAATGTAAATGCCATTATTGTTTCATGCCACCATTTTGCTTTCCTAATTTCCTTTTTAAGTTTCCTCTTGCACATTCTGTACTCCTCAAGTTCTCCTGCTGTTTTGATCCTTTAGTATCTGCCATAAGCCTCCCTTTTTTCTTTATCCAATTCTGTATATTCCTTGTATTCCAGGGTTCACGGTATTTGTTGGTCCCACCATTTGTCGATATTGGTATCTCCCCATTTCCTTCTTGAATGCATCCCACTGCTCTGACACAGATATAGTTAAAAGCATCTTCTCCCAGATCACTCTGGCCAAATTGTACCTGATCTTATTAAAATTGGTCTTTCCCCAGTTTAGAACTTTGGTTTTGACCCATCCCTGTCCTTTTCTATAAAAGTCTTGAATCTAACAGTTATGACTGCTGTCTGCAAATGCTCCACCACTGATACTTCAACCACTTGCCCAGCTTCACTACCTAAAATTAAGATCTGCTCCCCCTCTTCCCCCTCCCTCTGGTAAGGCCTTTGGCTTAAAAAGCTCTGCTGGACACATTTTGAGAATTTTGTTCCCTCTAAATCTTTCACACCATGACCAGTCCAATTAATATTGAGGAATTTGAAATCCCCAACTATCACTACTTTATTACTTTTACATTTCTCTCAATTTGGCTGCACATCTGCTCTTCTATTTCTCTCGGACTGTTAGGGGGCCTGTAGTACATTCCCAGCAATGTGATTTCTCCTATTAGGTTTTTATGTTCTATGCATATGGTTTCTTTTGAGGAACCTTCAAAGATGTCATCCCTCCTTATTGCTGTAATTGATTAGCTGATCAATATTGAAAAAAATCCCTCCTCTTTTATCTCCTTCCCTGGCCCACTGAAGGTACTATATCTTGGAATATTGAATTGCCAATCCTGTATGCCTCTCAACTACGTCTCAGTGATAGCAATTACATCACAGCCCCATGTTTTACTTTGTGCCTTCAACTGTTTGTCTTATTCATCAGACTTCTTGCATTAAGCAAATACCATCCAATGTTGCCAAAGTCCCTGTGCCTTAACTTGCCTATATTTCTATGCCTTGCTGTGTTTTCTAATTTTGGGTGCTCATCTGTTCCTGCTGAGCCTTCTCTCAGGAACCTGCCAGGTTAGTTTAAACCCATCCCAACAGCACTAGCAAATATCCCTGCAAGAAAGTGGTTCAGGTGCACCTGTCTGCTTTGTACAGGTCACATCATCCCCAAAAGCAGTCCGAATGTCCCTAAGATGTAAAGCCCTCCCTCCTGCACTATCTCTTCAGCCACATATTCATCTGGGCTAAGCTCCTATTTCTATATTCATTTGCACATGGCACTGGAAGTAATCCAGAGATTACTACGATTTAGATCCTCTTTTGTAATCTACTTCCTAGCTCCCTAAATTCTGCTTGCAGGATCTCATTCTTTTTTCTACCTGTGTCATTCATACCAAAATGCACCATGATCTCTGTCTGCTTGCCCTCCACTTCAGCTTGCCCTGCAGCTGTTCAGTGACATTCCAAATCTTGGCACCAGGGAGGCAACATGTCTTTCTGGACTCTTCAGCCACAGAAACACCTATCTATTCCCCATTCAATTAAATTCCCTACCACTGCAGCCCTGCCATTTCTCTTCCTCCCCTCTTGTGCAGCAGACCCATCCATCATGCCATGAAGCTGGCTGGCTACTGGATTTGGTAGAACGAAAGTAGTACCTTCTTCAGTAGTCAAAGAAAGGCCAAATGAGGTTATAGGAAAACTTCCTGCGAATATTTCCTTCAAGTTTAGTGACCTTAACAATGGCTAAACAAAGTTAATCATTCAAGGTCAAATTAGCACCACGAGAGATCTGGTTATCTGAAACTTTATTTCAGGATTTGGATAATCCAAAGGAACTGTTCAATCAGTCTTATTTGGTTGAGGCTCAGTATGTCAATCCAGAGTTAAGTAAAGTAGCACAAATGACTCAAACTGTAGTTGAACCTCAGGGAGTTCTGGAATGGTACCATACCAAACATGAGATTCTGATGAGGAAGTGGAGGGCTACTCAAACCTATGGATGAAAAGTTGATGGTGGTTCATCAGATGGTTGTGCTACCCAAATCCATTATGAACTATTAAGAATGGACAGTGAAATTCCCATTGCCACAACAATTTGGAATCTGGAAGACCTAAGTGCTTATAAGGCAGTGAGTGGAATTTTCCCCTTCCTGGTATGGTGTGAATAATGAAGAAAGATGGGAAAATACAGTGAGAATGAAAATATCAGATTCCTGACATCAAGAACATTTTCTGATTTTTCCCCTCTTCTGCCCATATTTTTCCCCTTGAAATTCTATTTCCAATTTCTTAAATGTTCTTTCTTTGATTGTCTCTCTCCTCTCTCTGAAGGTCAAATTTTCTCATTTCTATTTCCTAGTCTATTTCAAGCTGCTTTAACTCCATTTGAATTTTATTTAACATAATGACTCATTTGGTTTGAGTTGTTGTCGCTTCAATTTCACACACTTTGCTATTTCCTTAATTATGTTTGTTGTCCAGGCCCTGGCATAAATTGTAACTCTAAGTTTTCTACCAATTCAACTGGTCTAACTTTGGTTATTTTTACCAAATCAACCAGGGATAAATCTTGCACCTCCAGACAAGTCTTGCCAAAACTATTTTGATGTAAAAAGGGATGTAATGGGAGGAGTGCACTCTCACTGTAGTCCTGCTAATCCATGAGTTGCAACATAAAATAAAATATATTTTTATCCAAATCCAGATATGGCCAACTGCCTGCTTTCTCTATATTACACTTAGTTTGAAAAGACCTATTACTCAGGTTTCTTTAAAAAACACAAAATGATAAATTTATAATGAAACAAGGCACATTCAATGAAGATTTAAAATTGGTTAATACAAAATTTGTAATCTCAAATTATAAACTTTTACCCCTTTAACTAATTCAAAACAAACACACAAATGCACACACATTTTATGTAAAATGAAAAGGATTGATTTATCTCTACACAGATTGACTAAAAAAAGAAAATCGTTTCTGGAGAAACAGCAGAACATTTTCCATAAACTGTATTTGCATAAAATGGAATTATAATGATTCTTTGGGTAAATTGATAATTTTATCCTAGTGCAATACTGGAATAATTTAATACCATCAACAGTGACAGCAGTAAGAATTACAGAAATGAGGATAGCCTGAAAACTTCAACGGAACATTGAAAATCTTAACTTGACAGATGGCCATTTGCCATGTTACATTATTAACTTGTGTTCAGCTGCAATTATTTTCTCACAATAAACATAAGACTGTTGCTTTAATTTCAGAGCAAAATCTTAATACTGGATTATTACAAATTAATCTTTTATTTAAAAAGTAACAGCAGAAACATTGCCAAAAAGTAACACTTTTAATTACAGTTCTTGTAGTATCACAATGAAACAGTAAACTAGGACAACCTCTGGGTTGTATATAGTGAAGGTGAAGAAGTTTATTATTCCTAAATGTATATTTCTCATTTATTTATCTCAAATTAGTTTTTGAAAGTATATTTCTGGCTCTACTGATTTTGAGATTCACTGATTTGATAGTCATTATTTTTCATGACTGATCTTTTGTTGCATTATTCTTTTGTTATCACGTTTATAATCACCAGAAAGAAGTAATTATGTCGTCACAAAGGTACATTTTGATATACTGAGAAATAATCAGAATGACCTCACACAAATGTTAAAAAGAGGAATGTTGTTCATCTTTGTCTCACAAGGATACTAAGCAGTCCTATTGTTGAGCCATGAATTATGGTAGACAATTAACTAACTAATTGGAGGAGAACACTCAAAATCATCCCCATCCTCAATGATGAGAAAGCTCAGTACAGTATTATAATACTGCTTTAAGAAGTGAATTTTCTAATAAGCCAAGGAGCAGATTGATACCGCATCACCAGCAGTGATGAAGAGTCCAAGCAGCTGCATACTGTTTAGTGATTGTAATGAGGCTAGCCACTATGTGTTTCCTGACTGGGGCTGTTAATCTGGTCCAATCCTGGAGCTCTGGCTGACTAATAAAAACAGGAGTGTCAGACATCCTGACACTCTGAGAGCTGGCTCTGAGGGATTTGGATCAGAGTCAAGGACGGCCCGTGTGTAAATAATGGGTGATTTGGTGATGAGATACTGGCTTCTGTGGAGTTATAATCATGCTGGAGTGAAGATGTGTACATAAGTTATATTGTAACTGAAAGTTATTGGTTGTTTATTAAATAAATCTATTTGAGATTTTCAAATAAATTGAACTTACACTACTTACAATCTAGTATGGGAGTGGTTATTCTATGTTAAGTATACAACACATGAACGTGACAGGGCGATCAGTGGTAATTGTTCCTAAAGAAAAGAGAGTCATGCAAATCTGAAAACCACAAAAGAAGCTACAGACAAGCTTCAAAGCAGTGCACAAGTTATATTTCCACTGGGAGCACAGATAGAAGAATCTCTATTCAAATGATACTGGTTGAGCTCTGAGCATTTATTTGAGTTGGCCAGATCAGTGATCAGTACAAGTGGCATATTGATTCCAAAATGGGCTATGGAAACTGCAGAGCTATCATGGCAACCTTAGGTGCCAATCCCATGCAAAAGTAAAAATGTGCAGTAAACAAAAGAGCTAAAGCTCCAGCCAATACAGTGCAGTGAAGCATAAAGGAAAAGCAGGTATAACAATGAATCTCCAGACAAAGTAGCCTTATAGTCTTACTACTATAAATCCTCTACACATCATCCCTACTCATAATAACATTTTCAAAAATCAGAAACCTCAGAAATATGGCCACCAAATTCTCTCACCTGAACTGGATAGCCATAGATTCTGATCTGAAGTTTGGCTTTTTAAACAAAGGATGAAGCTATGCTTTTTTAAAAATAGCCATAATTGAACTGGATATGCAAGCAGTGAAAGTGGTGATAACCAATGGAAATGAGAGGCTGTGCAGTCAAAACATCAGGCCTTTCTGAAGAGGACCAGAGAGACTATGCAAAGCTGTGAGAATTGCTGGAAAATTAGCCTGAAGCAAACTTTAGAATTCACCATCGAAAGCTTTTATCTTAAGATAATAACCACAGGAGCTAATGCATTAGTTCATCAGTAGGAGCTGTGACAGGCAAGGACTGTGATTTCTCAGTGGTTAGGCTTTCTGAGCACTGAATGGAGCGGGTTAGGACATTGAGCTTTTTAGAGAGAAAGAGAGGTCACAACATTGACACATTGCTATAGCATAGCAGAAAACATGAAGGCATTGCAGCTGGACAATCGGTGCAATCATATGAATTGGCATAGTGATCAGGATGCACAAAGCAAGTAAGATTAGTTGTAAGTGTGTCAGAGATAGTAGGAACTGCAG
>NC_063341.1:42090611-42116726 GCF_021869965.1 Rhincodon typus
CAGCCTTCCTGCTCCTACAATGCTGCTTGGCCTGCTGTGTTCATCCAGCTCTGCACCTTGTTGTCTTAGTTGTAAGTGTAGTCTGTTGCAGCAAAACTGCCCTACAGTACAGTATCACTGCAAGTCCTGGGCGCAAAGGACACTGGGCTCACCTATGCAAAAAATCTCATGCCAGACAGACATTCCAGAGGCTATAACAGCAGATGACTGAACAAAAAATCATATGCAACATATAACAACAACAGAGAGAATACCAGAGGCCTGCAGGAGCACAAATGCATATTAAATACTTGCAGGAAAAGACTAAATAGGGTGAAGATTCAGACTGAAGTAACTTCAAACAGAAGGTACAGACTTTCCAAATTGTGAATATAACACATAGTGTGGATGAACAGTTTAAACAGAAGTTTTTGCTACTGTTATCATCATATGCCCAAAGAAAACTGGTAAACACAAGCTCAACACCAAAGTTGATGTGGAAGCTAGTGCAAATATCCTACCAATCAGAACTCTGAACAATATACAACAGAAACATTGGAAGTAAATCATAAAGACAAAACTGATTGCATTCAATGAATCAACCATCCCTTGCATTAATACATTCATAATGACAAGCAGCTTTGGCAACTTTGGATGCAAACCAGAAGAACACTATAAGGTGGACACAATGGACCAGTAATAGGAGAGCAATCAGTGTGTATGAAACTCAATATGACAGCCATTCATAAAATCACTGAGCTACCAATTGCAGATGAACAAATTGCTGTGACCTATTGGGGTAACATGCTGTAAACTGAGCTCCACTATTCACAGAATCACAAAAAAATTAAAATTTTTTAACATATGCATAGTACCCCAATTTACATGAACTTCAGACCAAGATTGATAGAAAACACAGACCAGTTTGCCATAACAAACAATAATTATCATTTATTATCAGTAATTAGACTATCACTACTAATAAACAGATATAAACCACTGGAATATGACACTACTAAGTAAAACTCCAATCCCTTTATACACTGCCTCTTTACTTACACACACACTCACAAATCGGGAAATATATTACTGGTAGAGATAGAAAAAAAAAACTGGAAAGTCAGTTGAATGGTCCTTGCTTTCTGATTCTTATGTTGAGATGATCCTACTTGGATCCTACTTGGTATTCAGTTGTCTTTCTCTGGACACAAAACAATGGTTTGTAAGAACTGTAGAATGACTGATTCATTTGGAAAATGTCTCTGGTTTATCAGTACAAAAGTCACAGCTCAGAGCAACCGCTGCAAGAAAGGCAATTGGCTTCCTTCAAGTTTAAAATGTTTGCTTTTATTGTAGAAAACAGGCAACTACTGCTGAAGAGAACAACAGCACACTCTTCTGAGTCCTTCCCTCTTTGTGTGTTTGTGTCTCTGGAATAGGTTTCTAGTTCCAACCTGCTCAGTTATCTGAGAAGCAATCAGCTTCACTTGTAAACAGCTCCTCAGATTCTGATTGTCCACACACTGCAGGACCCCAAAGCTATAAAACAGATGTCACAATAGGTATTAAAGTGCTTGCTGTGAAATTATGCAGCCATCACAGTAAATTTCTGTGTTTGAAAACAGTTTTTTTTTCTTGCAGTCCACAGTTTCCAAAAGTACAAAAGTAAAAAAAAATGTTCACATTGATTCAGTCCAGGACTTAAAACAAATATACCCAGACAGATTTGATGTCGTAATAAACTTCAAAGATTAATTTGGATTGCACCTCTGAAAAGGTACATTTCTGCTAATTTAACTGCCCACAAAGCACTGTTTTCACATAGAGAAATGTAAGAGCACATTCAAAAAGGGATTCTGGTAATATAGTGGTGGTATCACCGAACTAGCAATCTAGAATCCTTGGCCTATGTTCTGGAGACATTGGTTCAAATCTCACAAAGGAAGATGGTCAAAATTTGAATCCAATAAAATCTGGAATAAAGAGCAGACTTAATAGTGCCCATGTAACCACTGTTGATTGCTTGGAGGAAGAAAAATCCATCTGGTTCACTAATGTTCTTTAAGAAAGAAATTTCCGCCTCTACATTGTCTGGCCAGATGTGACTATAGCAATGCATTTGACTCTGAACTGCCCTCAGGGCAATTAGAAATAGACAGTAAATGCTGGTCTAGTCTGTAACACCCACATCGTGTGAATGAATTTGAAAAAAGCAATATGGAACATAGTTGCATCATCTGTCGGCTACATCAACACAGCTGGTACAGTTCAATTATGTACATGATTAAGGAAAATTGCACAATTAGGATATATTTGGATCCACTTTCCCTTAAAATATGCTCACACAAAATTAAAGGAACTGAATCTCAAATTCTCAGGAGCTAAATTCTTTACCAAGTCAGTTCACTAGGCAAAGGAATCTCAAGAACATAACATTTTCAGAACACCATTTGGTACATACTGCTTCCAGAGACTACCTTTCAGTCTATCTGTCAGTCAGGATCCAATGCATTAGCATATAGACAGAATTACAGAAACTATTCTGGATCAGTAAGTAATGCTAATGATATTGTGGTAATGATCTCAATCTAAGGACAGTGCCAATGAAATCCACTGAAATCAACGAAAGCAGCTTATTGTGAAAAAAATCATGTTCAGTAGGAAGAAGTGCCAGGTGAATAGGTCAGATCAACTTTTTGGCACTATCTACTCATTGTATGAGATCCATTCTGGGTATGGCTGAAGATGTGAGACACATGCCTACTTCCTAGGACAAAGAAGACCTGCAAAGATGTCTTATATTTTTAACTTGCTAACTTTACAGTCAAAGTAATGTTGTTAAAAGAGTTACCAATGAAAGACATCCCATATATATAACAGGAGGAACATTGGAAATGATTTGGGACAAACCACTGACAAATACACTAACAACGTTCTAGTAAAAACACAGGGGTATAACTTCAACATCTGCTACTTGGTACTTCAGTGGTTGGACATAACTTGGACACACCAGGCAGATTGCTAAATATGAATTAGAATGCAGAAAATTCTGTTCGTCATGCAAGTAGACAGTATGGCTACTGAGGTGGAAGATGTGCTTAAGTTAATTTAGTGAATTTTGGTCAGCACAATTGCAAACAAATTCAGGAAGAAATAGTGAATGGTCCACGACTGAAGGCACCACACAAAGTTTCCATAGCAAGTTGGCCTGCCATGGCACAAGTGGTAAAAACCAAAAGAACTGCAGCTGCTGGAAATCAGGAACAAAAACAGAAATTGCTGGAAAATCCCAGCAGGTCTGGCAGCATCTGTGAACAAAATACCAGAGTTAACATTTTGGGTCCGGTTCTGAGGAAGGATCACTGGACCCAAAAAGTTAACTCTGATCTTTTCTTCACAGATGATACAGGTGGTGTCAGACACTCTCAGGTGCTTTTGGCCAAGCAATGATGGTCTAGGCACCACAAAAGATGTAATTTTTAAAGAGAAACAACTACTTCCAAAGCTCCTCACCAGGACACACTATCAGCACATCAAAGATATATAAACATTGAATGAACACAATTTCTGGCATGGGTTACTGTGTATTGACCAAGGATCAACAATGACATTGAAAATACTGCGAGGACATGTGAGGCTTGCTGGAATCACAACCACAGCCACAAAAAGAACATCTACATCCTTCTAAGATTCCATCAGTCCTTTGGTCCAAAATCATAACAGATATTTAGTCACCAAACATGGTGAGGATTTTCTTCTAGGCAATGACTACATTTCCAAATTTCCAATTGGCAGATAGTTAAAACATCTATGTCAGACACAATGAGTGTGATATACATTCTATACCTTAAGAGTTCCTAACTGCCAATGGGCCATAATGTACCAACAGGCCTTTTAGGGACATGTGTGCAAATTGGCATAAACCATGTGACAGCCTCATCACATTATCCCAGAACCAATGATCCTGTTGAGCAGATGGTTCACATCATTAATTCACTGATCACAAAGTGCAGGGCAACAAAACAGGATTTTGCATTGCTTTTCTACATTTAAAGCTACACCTCTGGATATAAGCTTATCATTGCCAGCAGAGATCTTGTTTTGGAAAGCAAGTTAGGCTAACCCTGCCAAACCATCATTGGTTTATGTTCTTAAAATTGCAGGATAAACTTCTCACAAAACAGGGCAGATGAAGAATCTAAGCTGCAGAATTCTAGACTAAATATGCATACGTAAATTGCACTTTATCAGTTTGTCTGTTAAGTAAATTTGTTCAGTAAATCAGTCTGAAGCAAACTCCTGGAGCAGAGTCTATCCCTCATGGGAGACAGGGACTGTGACAAACCATCAAAAGAGAGAGAGATAGACAGAGTTCAGTACTGTTATTAGAGTGTTATCAGTGTCCATAGCCTTTTCAGTATCCAGTGCCTCCAACTATTTCTTGATATCATGTGGTGTGAATTAAATTGGCTGAAGACTGGCAACTGTAATGCTGGGGACTACTAGAAGAGGCCGAGATGGATCACCCACTTGGCACTTGTAGCTGAAAATTGTTGCACTGATATGCTAAGTTTTTCCATCATTGGGGATGGGAATAATTGCAGAGAAAGTTGAGTTTCTGGTCAATGGTAACCCCCCACTTGCAATTGGTAGTCACTACTGAAGCAGATGGTGAGGGTAAATGTTCTTAACTTCATCCTCATGAATCTGACAGTGGCAAAGGCATTTGTCCATGACAGTATAAATAACAGTGACCATATTCCTTGTGCAGACGAAGTCCCACCTCCACATTGAGATCACTGTCCTAAATGGGACTGACTTCAAACAGAGCTAGCAACTCAAGACTGAGCATCCAGTCTTGCATGCCAATCCACATAATAAGCAAGTAATAGACAGAACTAAGCGATCCCACAACCAATGGGTCAGATCTAAACTCTGCAACCCCACTACATCCAGTCGTGAATGGTAGTGTGCAATTAAACAATTCACTGGAGGAGGCGGCTCTGCAATTATTCCCATCCCTGATGATGGAAAAACCCAGCATATCAGTGCAATAATTTTCAGCTACAAGTGTCAAGTGGATGATCCATCTCAGCCTCCTTCAGTAGTCCCCAGCATCACAGTTGCCAGTCTTCAGCCAATTTAATTCACACCACATGATATCAAGAAATAATTGGAGGCACTGGATACGGAAAAGGCTATGGACACTGATAACACTCTAATAACAGTACTGAAGACTTTTGCTCCAGAGCTTGCCAGTTCCCTAGCCAAGTTATTCCAGTGTAGCTAGAACACTGGCATCTGCCCGATAATGTGGAAAATTGCCTAGGTATGTTCTTGACACAAAAAAGCAGGACAAATCAAACCCAGCCAATTGCCACCCCATCAGTCTACTGTCAATCATTAGTAATATATAAGAAGGGATCATCAACAGTGCTATCAAGCACAACCAGTTTGGGTCTGCAAGGGCCACTCAACTCCTGACCTCATTACAGTCTTGGCTCAAACATGGACAAAAGAGCTGAATTCCACAGGTGAGGCAAAAGTGACAGCCCTTGACATTAAGGCCAAATTTAACCAAATGTGGCACCAAGGAGTCCTAGCAAAACTGGAATCAATATAATTATTCGAGGTTATACCATCACAGCTCCAGAGCATCTCTACTGGAGTTCCTCAGGGAAGTATCCTAAGCCCAACCACCTTCAGCTGCTTCTTCAATGACCTTCCCTCCATCATGTGATCAGAAATGGGGATGTTTGCCAATGATTGCACAATGTTCAGCACCATTTGCAATTGCTCAGATACTGAAGGAGTCCATGTTCAAATGCAGTGAGATCTGTTCAATATCCAGCTGGGGTTGACAAGTGGTAAGTAACATTCGTGCCACAAAAATGCCAGGCTATGACTGTCTCCAATTAGAGACAATCTAGTCATTGTCCCTTGGCATTCAATGGTGTTAATGGCGTTACCATCACTGAATTCTCCATTCTCAACATCCTGGGGGTTATTGTTGGCCACAAACTCAACTGGACTCATCACATAAATACATTGGCTATACAGCAGGTTGGAGGTTAGGAATACTGTGGTGAGTATCTCATCTCCTGACTCCCTGAAGTCTGTGCACCTTCTACAAGGCACAAGTCAGAAGTGTGATGGAATTCTCCCAACTTACCTGGATGAGTGCAGCCCCAACAACACTCAAGAAGCTTACACCATCCAGGACAAAGCAGCCTGCTAGATTAGCACTACATCTACAAGCATCCACTCCCTGCACCACTGACATTCAGTAGCAGCCATGTACCTTCACTGTCGCTGGGTCAAAATCCTGGAATTCCCCCCCTAATGGCACAGTGGGTCAACCCACTGCAGGTAAACTGCAGAAGGCAGCTCAACACCACCTTCTCAAGGGCAACTAGGGACAGGCAATAAATGCTGGTCAGCCAGTGATACCCATATCCCACAAAAGAATAAAAGAAAACTTAATGACTATTTGGTCACTAACGCTGGATCAAAATCTTGGATCTCCCTTCTTAACAGCACACTGGGTGCACCAATACCGTATGGATTGTTGTGATTAAAAAACAGGGCTCACTACCACCTTCCCAAGAGAAAATAGGGATAAGAAACAAATGTTGTACTAACTAGTGACGCTCACATGCTAAGAACAGATTTTTTACAAAATGACAGGCATTCAAAAGACAGGGTTATCCATCCAAACATCCTTCCAATGTTTGTTACAATGCTTGAACAGTTAGAATAGATTTATTTTAAAAATGATTTTAGTACTTGTTTTAATATGCTTCACAAAGATGCCTTCCTGAACGTTTCATATTTCAGTGTTCAAACTAAGAAATTGATAGTGAAACTGGCACATTGAAGAGTCTTTGACTAATGAAATAAAAGAGTTGCAGCACTCTTCCTCTTCAGGGATATGATGATGCACCTCTAGAGCAGGTGAGACCTGAACGTAGGCATCCTTACTCAGAGATTGGTACATAACTACTGTGCCATAAGAATCTCAATGGAGAACTCTTTCCTCAAGAACGTGACAAGTGATTGCCAACATCTCTGCAAATCATTTCACCTGTCTTGCACTTCAGTAACGTTATGCTGCATTTCCTTGCTATTAGCCTTCACCATAGCATAGGTGCATCTTATACAATTTCTACCTGCCAAAGCGTAAAACACCACAGAAACACCACACCAACAACTACAGCAGCAGCAGGAACATACGCAACACCAGTTGCCTTCTCCTTGGTCACATACTGCTCCATAGGACAAGAGAGTGTACACAGAGAACCAGCTCTAAGGCAAGAAACATGGATTAATAGCTGGCACAGATGAATTGGGTTGGTCTGAAGTTGACTGGCATCTATTTCCTTCCTGGGGGCTCTCTTTTCTATTATCTTTTGTCTTTTTTTTTACCATGGCCATCAAATTGCTCATCATCAAGAATTACTTTCAGCTTTCTGTTTTGATGAAGAGTCCTGACCCGATACGTTGACTTTCCTATTCCTCTGATCCTGCCTGACCTGGTGTGTTGTTCCCATGCATTGACTCGGGTCAACTTGAGGTCTCACTGACAGACGTGACCCAGGACATAGAGACGCCACTTTCCAACAACGTTGACAACCTTATTCTGAAAGTCATGAACAACATCACATATCTTGGATCAACAGTTGTTCACTAATATGCCCATTGCCCACTGAAATCAATATGAGGTCTGCCAATGTTGCAGCTGTCATGTTAAAGTTGAGAAGTCAAATGTACGTCAACAGCAACATAATCGAAAATACAAAAATTCATTTGTACCAGGCTTTGTGCTTAACCCAACAGCAAAACAGGGACACATTATGGAAACCAAGAAAAGCTGCTTCACCTTCATTGTCCCAGATGAACATTCAACATCTCCTGCCAAGACAGAATGCCTGATTTGGAAGTGCATGAACGTGCAGGGATCGTAAGCATATTTGGTTTCCTGAGCCACTCACTTAGCTCACTGAATGCAGTTAAATGAATGAACCTTACATCCTGAATGACATAATTTTATACATCTTAATTTTATTTCTTTGCTTCTGCTCCTTCTGGCAACATTGATGTGTGTGTTCTGTCATTCCAATTAATTGGCCCTAGTTAGGAAAATGTTATCAGGCTAACACTGCCGAGAAAGACTGTGTTGCTGAAGTTGCAATGGCTGAAGCTGTATTCCATGCACACAATTGGAGTACCTGTGACACTCCTTACTCCATATTAGCATTAATCTGCAGGCTGCTGCTTATCACTGCTAGCCCCTACTAGACTTATAGCATGTGATTCTATGCCAGTTCCCACTGGCTGATCTTCCTCTTCTTTTAACAGGCACACTACCTTTTGGGACAGGACTCCTAACTCTAGTATGCCTGAAAGAGGATCAATTCTGGATTTTTTTTTTCTTATAGAGTCATAGTGTCATACAGCATGGAAACAGGCCCTTTGGCTCAACTCGTCTATGCCAAACAGGTTTCCAAAACTGAACTACTCCCATTGGCCTGTGTTTGGCCCATATCCCAACAAACCTTTCCTATCCATGTTCCTGTACAAACGTCTGTTAAATGTTGTAATTGTATCCACCTCTACTACTTCCTCTGGCAGCTTGTTCCATATACGCAACATCTTCTGCTGCCTCTCAGGTCCCTTTTGAACCTTGCCTCTCACATCTTAAACCTATGCCCTCTAGTTTTGAACTCCCCTACTGTGGGGAGAAGATTTTGTCTATTCATCTCATCTATGCCCTTCATTGTTTTATAAACCTCTATAAAGTTGCCCCTAGCCTCCTACGCTCCAGGGAAAAGAGTCACAGCCTATCCCTTTTTTTCTTAAACTGATTATTCTGTGCAATAATGTCAATCTTCCTACATGTCTAATGTGCTGCATTTATTTCTAACTTGTAGTTAAGAATGTATAAACACTAAGAAACAAATTCATTTTTTTTCTGGGTGTAATACATTTTTTGACTAAGATTAATCATCTTATTTAACAAACTTAGCACATTTTCTATGCTATATCCAACTGAATAATTATTTTAAAGTGTGCCTTCCTATCAATAAAGCTAAGTTCATAAATGTTAATGGGCCATTGATCCAAAGACTGAGGCTAATGCCTAGGGATGTGGGTTCAAATGCCACAACAGAACTGATAATCAACAAATGAAGATCTGGAATTGGAAACCTGTTGCCGTAGTGGTAAACTTAAACTATATTGAATTGTTGAAAACTCCATCTGGTTCACTCAAGTCTTTTAGGGAAGGAAATCTGCGGACCTTAACCACTCTGGCCTAAATGTTTCTGTAAAACCATAGCAACAGAGTTAACTCATAATTTCCCTCTGAAATTGGCTAGCAAGCCACTCAATTCAAAGACAATTAAGGTTGGACAGCAAAAACTGGCCTTAGCAGCAACATTTACATTCCTTGAAAGAATACAGAAGAAAACTTCAATTCAGTCATAATTATTTTTGACGATTATGTTCACTGACATTTTCATGGCACTTTGATCCCTTTTTTTGCTGTCAGCAGTTTTAAAATGTTAACTGTCATGGTAAATTTTCTTGGTGATCAAGAAATTTACATATTTTCAATTGCGAAAAATATCCTCAAAAAACTGATACTTAGTTTTTGTATATATTCTTAAATCAAAAGCATAACAGAACATCCACTTTTAAACAAATTTGCTCGTAGTTACATGCTGGAATCAATGGATATCAGGGGGTAAACTCTCCGGTGGTAAGAGTCATATCTGACACATAGGAAGATGGTCATGGTTGTTGGAAGTCAATCATCTCAGCTCCAGAACATCTCTACAGGAATTCCTCAGGATAATGTCCTTGGCCCAACCATCTTCAGCTGCCTCATCAATGACCTTTCCTCCATCATAAGGTCAGAAGTGGGGATGTTCGCCGATGATTGCACAATGTTCAGCACCATTCACGACTTCTCAGATACTGAAGCTGTCCATGTTCAAATGCAACAAGATCTGGACAATATCCAGGCTTGAGCTGAGAAGTGGCAAGTAACATTCGCGCCAAACAAATGCCAGGCAGTGACCATCGCAAATAAGAGACAATCTAACCACCACCCCTTGGCATTCAACGATGTTACCATCACTGAATTCCCCACTATCAACATCCTGCGGATTATCATTGACCAGAAACTCAACTGGACTCACCACATAAACACAGAGGCTACAAGAGCTGGTCAAAAGCTAGGAATAATGTGAAGCTCAGCAGCATTGTGTAGGATTGAACCTGTTGGTTTAATACAAGTAAAGCACAGGACATGTATTGACAATTTTAATGTGGAAATAGGAAGCTTGGGTGATTGAGAAGAGATGGTGTTTGTTACTCTCATGTTGATAGCAGGTGTTTTGATTTTTATAATATAGACCTGGATATGATAGATTGGGTCATAATGACTAGAAATGGATGAAATACATGCTTTTTAAAAGTCTTTCATCTTAAAAGTATTTTAACAATTAAACTCTTTCAAAAAAGAAATGTTCATTTAGATTTCAAATGTAGCAATAAAATAACTCAATCAGAAAATACAGTCTACTTAATCCCATAACGCTGACAAGGAATGACTGACATATTTAAAATACCGTAATAGAAGTTTTAGTTCTCAAATTTCTTCAACTTTTTTTTAGATGGAAGAAATATATTTTACATTGTAACTTCTGGTCAGACAGCCGAACTGTTTGGGGTGGGTTAAGTAAGGAAAGTATCATACAGCTCTCCTGCACTCTCTAACCTAGCTTCTGCACCCCAGTTAGTATTGAAAGAGATCAGGGAGGCTTGGAAGATGGGCAAGCAGTTGAGGAGGCAAATTCTGATGGCCAATGTGGGGAGGAACAAAGTGGGTGAGGGAAGCAACATCTTGGGGGATGAGAGCCTCTGAGGTACACAAGATACCCCCAAAAGATGTATCTCTTTTTCTTTCCCAACTTTTCTAAGATATTATTTAAAAATAGCTTTCTGAATTGTACTTATTTGTCCATACCATTTTAATGCATAGATGTTACATTATTTGGGTCAACTGACATGTTAACAAGCACAATTGTTCAGTAATTATTCCTTAAAAAATGACAGGCAAGAAACTGATTTTATTTCCTGAATGCCTAAAGTATACAGGGACCAGCTCAGGGGTGGATGGGATGGTGCTGGGCTTGCCACACTCATATTTTACTTGCCCATTCCCCATCAAAAACTCACCTGACATGGGGTCTGTAAAATCCAGCCCAGGATATTAAGGGTTGAAGCTACACCACTGCACTTGACTGCACAATCTAGGGTGGGGTGCTGCAATACAATAGCCATCTTAATAAATGGCAAACTAGAAATCCGGATTTGACTATTCACATTTACAATTATTGGAAGCAAAATGAGTCATAGACACTGTGATCGGCATGTAAGCTCAAAGCTCATATTGAGTCACTATAATGAGACTGCTCATGTAATAATGGGTATAGAATAGGTATGCATTTTATTAACAAAGAAGAAACATTCTGGGTCTTTATTGTACAGTGGTATGGATCACATCTCTAAGCCAGAATGCCAAGGTCAGGCTCCATGTGCTTCAGAGGTGTGTCATAACAAACCTGAACAGGTTGATTAAAAATATCGACATGTTTCTAACCTCGCCTACTCATATTAAACAATTAATGAATATTTAATAGATTACATTTCTTCTTCAGGATCTTATGATGTAGTAGTAGTGTCCCACCTCTAATCCAGGAAGTAAGACTACACAAAGTCAGACCACATCTGGAACAGTGTGAACTGTTGTGGGGCCCCAATCTAAGGAAAAATATATTGGCATTGGAGGCAATCCAAAGAAGGTTCACTAGGCTGGTACCATGTATGGCTTATGAGGAGAGTTTGGGTAGTTTGGCCTGTCTTCATTGGAATAAAGAAGAATGAGAGGTGACTTTATTGACATATACGAGACTCTTAGAGGATTTGACAGGGTAAATGTGGGAGAGTCTAGGATCAGAAGGCATAATCACAGAATAAGAATCATACATTTAAAACACAGATGAAGAGTAATTTCTTCTCTCAGAGGGTGGTGAATCTATGGAATTTTTTATCGCAGAGGGCCACTGAGGCTGGGTTATTAAGCATATACAAAACTGACAGATTTTTTTTTAATCAGAAAGTGAATCAAGGATTATGGGTGAAAGGCAGGGAAATAAGGTTGAGGATGATCAGATCAGCCATAATCTCACTGAATGGCAGAACAGACTCAATGGGCTGAGGGCCTACTTCTGTTCCTATATCTTATATGCTTATGATCTTATGATCCAGGTTCAAGTCCCACCTGTACAAAGATATGTCATAACATGTCTAAACAGCTGATTAAAATAATTATTGTCAGCTAGCATACGTACATGAAAATTTTTGTACTCTAAAATGATATTGTGAAAAGTAGAGTATGCAAACATTTACTGATTGTTATGTATGGTTTATTACTAAAATAGCGTGTAAGATAGGTGAAGATACCAAGTTTCAGATCCAGAGATACATCAGAAAGTGGGAAGCAGTAATCAAAGCCAGTTGAATTAACTGAGATCACCACTCCAAGCAGGCAAAAGAAAGTGGGTCTGACCAATATTGAGCAGCTATAACTGGGCATTCATAACAAATGTCTGGAGGTAAGTTTTTGAGGGAGAGGTCAGGTAGAAACGGCATCACTGATTACACAGTTCAACATTCTAAGTCAAGTCAAGTCACCATGGTCTAACCAGACCATAGGGCTGCTCTCTCATTTGAGAGAGACAACTGGTGGTGGTTTACCCTGAGGACCACTATACGTCTGGCAAAGGCAGAGTTGAGAAGAAGAGTCCTCCATGGCAACCTCAGCCAGTGTGGGAATTGAACCTAAGGCATCAGCTTCACAAACCAACCGCCCAGCCAACTGATCTGTACCAACATTCTAACTAATTAGAAAGGAAGTCAAAGTATCAATCATAACTGCTACACAAAAAATACCTTCCCTATGATGCAAAAAGTCTTTTAGAAACATGAAGTATGAAAAAGAATGACTGTAAAGGCAGCAGATTTTGTTACACAAATACATAATATATCTACATATGTTAGCTCTTGATATTATGATCTCCACAGACCAATAACTTTAAAAGAAGAAATTAATTGATATTGGAAAGGATGACATGACAAGATTTCATGTTTTAAAATGAAACTGTGACAAAAAGACTAAAAGTACTGTTGGCTAGTTATTATTTTTATAGACATTTTTGATTAAAATTAAAGAAACAAATTTCTCCTTTTACTTTTACAGCAACTAAAAGCCCACTTCATGGGAGAGATTTTATGCCCTTTTTGGGTCCAGTTTGAAATCAGGAAGGGAATTTAATCAGGTGGGTGGGTAGCTCGTGAGTGCAACACCGCTTTCCTGCCTCCCTAAAAATGAAATCTGTGGTCGGACTTCTTGCTTGGCCCCAATTTGATGGCATTTAGTGGCCAATTAGTAATCACATAAGGGCCTTATTCTGCTGCCACCCATACTAACTCAGCTGTGCAGTGGTCTGTTGCTATGCAGGGAGCCTCACACCATACCTATATGAGCTGCATGTGGTCTCCCAGGACTTAAGGAGTTGAGAAACGTGGCCTCATTGAAAGGCAATCAAATGCTTTCAAATGTGACCCAGTTTCACGAATGGAGCTGATCTGTTGAGAGGTAAATCTTTTGCTAAACCACAGCTGAACTCAAGAGGGTAAATAAGAGTAACTACACTTTATGTGGCATTAAGGAGCATGAGTAAAAATTGACTTAATGGGAATGAGGGAAAAAATCCTCCATTGTCTGGAGTCATATCTAACATAATGGAAGATGGTTGTGGCTCCAGGGCATCATATCAGCTCTAGGACACCTCTGCAGGAGTTCCTCAGGTTAGTGTCCCAGGTTCAAACATCTTTATCTGTTTCATCGATGACGTCCCCTCCATCATAAAGGGAGAGATCGAGATGTATGCTGATGGTTGTGCAATGTTCAGCACCATTTGTAACTCCTCAGATACTGAAATAGTCTATGTCGGAATGCAGGAAGACCTGGACAACATTCAGGCTTGTGCTGATTAGTGGCAAGTAACATTCATGCCACACATGTTCCAGGAAATGACCATCTCCAAAAAGCAAGAATCCAAACATTTCCCTTTGACATTCCTTGTGATTACAATTGATGAATCCTCCACTGTCAACATTCTGAAATGCCATTTCATTTCCCAATGGTGGAGGCACGTTGGGAGTACATATTTTTATTTAAGGAGCATGAAGAACTGAGCAATTTGAGAGTTTGAGATGGTTTACCATGTGACATTTTAGAGCTGAAAAGTTAAAACATTAAAGTGTGTTATTGTCATCTATTGCTTACAAAATACCAGATGACACTTGGAGAAAAGGCAAGCAAGGCTTTTAAGAATGATAAATTGTAGGATGAATGTGCGCACATGTCATCTGAAGCAAAACTTCCCCACTAGAAAGCAAACCATGTCTTTCATGAAAAGTAAGGTGAACACCCTAAAGTACAATTAGTTGCAAGGATCCCTCTCTCTCTTAGCTTAGATATTGTGGGTACCTGATAAGGTCAAATATCAAGCTTTTTAACTGACTGTCATCTGGACTCAAATCTGATTTGAAGATCTCATTGATTCCATGGCTGTCAGCATTTCCATCTCGTCACAGGTAATTGACTGGATTTGTCTTTTTATTTTATACTTTGAGTTCAGTCTCTTCCCCCGCCCTTTGCGTTTTATTCTTAACCCCATTTCATTATTGCAAAACTGTACTGTCTTTCTGTAGTGTAAAAATGTGTGATTTGGATTAAGGGGATATAGCTTATTTTCATACAGTAGCTTTGTTGCTAACTTTAACATCATGTTTGCTTCTGAAAAACAAATTATTTTTGAGTTAATTATAAGTGGTTCTTTTATTCTGGACAGTAATACAAAAGATCAAAATTGACCATTTCTGTGATAGTTATAATTTGGGGTTTTCATTTTTATATAGACTGAGAAAACCAAATCTGCAGTATTATCGGAAACAAGTGTTCATGAAAAATATAACAGGTAGTGTTCTAGATCAGCTTGTTCAAGAACCAACTCGGAAACAATATATTTTAGATCTAATATTATGCATTGTGAAATTATATTTAATAACCATGTAGTGAACAGTCACTTGTTAGAACAGAAGCTGAGCTCAAAAGAAAGACATGCTACTGAAGCTTTTCATTTTGCACTCATCAGGACAGAATCACTAAGGGATCTCAGGTGTGGAGGGACTATCTTATGAAGAGAGGTTGAGAGATTGAACCTGAACTCAACGGAGTTTAGAAGAATGAAAATGATCTTATTGAAACATGCAAGACTCTTCAAGGTAGATGTGGAAATGTTGTTTCTCCTTGTGGGAGAGTCTGGGACCAGAGGAAATTTTTCTCTCAGAGGGTAGTGAATTTGTGGAATTTTTTTTTACCACAGAGGGTCAGACAATCTGCATTGTTAAGCATATTCAAGGCTGAAATAAATTTTTATTCAGTGCAGTAATCAAGAGTTAAGGGGAAAAGGCAGGAAAGTGGAGTTGAGGAGCCCACTCCACCAGTTAACACGATCATAGCTGATCATCCAATGCAGTACCCTGTTTCCTGCTTTCTCCCCCATACCCTTTGATCCCTTCTGTCCTGAGAACTATATCCAACTCCTTGTCAGATCATCATGGCAGCTCCAAGGGTTTCTGGCTAAATCTGGCAATGATGGTCACAAACTCTGCAGGTTATTTAAAAGGGCATTCCCAAAGCAATGCAGGTGCAATCTACAGCATTGTGCACCTGGAGGAAGTCTGGAATGGTAAAGAATCCTGCTGCTCAGGCTGTTTCCTCTCCTTGGCATTGCATGCAGGATACAAACAGGTATGATCGAGAGAAAATGGCATCAGTAACATCCTGGATGCATTTGTGGGTCAAGAATTGGGAGATGCCACACAGGTCCCTAGTTGTTCCTTGTCGCTTGGCATAAAAATTCAGGACAGCTGCAACTTAGATAGCCACCAGGATGGATGGTCATCCAGTCCTTCTGAGCACAGGTTCTGAACCAGCAGATGACACAGTTACGTGACAATGGCCTAGGACATGCTTAGTCTAGGAACTGGGGCCTGTGGAGGCCGGGAATCTTCACTCTCCTCTGTCTTTTAGGTGAATCTTTCAATGTTGCTAGTCCCTTTGGATATTGTTTGGCAGCCTCTGGAAGTTGCTTATCTGAAAGTGCTTGCTGGTGAAGTTGTAATTGTTGACTCCTTCTATGCTGTCATTGCATATGTACCAAGACCATAAGGATTCCAGCCATGCCAATGTACATGTCAGATATGTGAGCCAACAATCTGTTGGAAATGTCAGAAAGAGTTCACCACTTCATTAACAGTATTCCTGAGTCCTCACATCAATCACAAGAACTCTGAAGTATGTAACCTTATCCAGATGTTTATTCCAAACCTAATAGCTGTTGCTCTATTGGGGAGTGAATTTCTGGCAGTAATCCAGAGCAATCTGACAGGAAATAGGTAAGTGTATTGGTTGGTGAGATGCTGCTGCTGAATAGTTTAGCTAAATAGTGAGTCTAGTTGCTCAAAACTAAAAAAAAAATCATTTATAAGGAAGTCGCAGCCATTTGGATTTCAGGAAGGAACACTAGCAAAAGGGAGGTAAAATTAAATAAAGTGAAAGTAAATTAAAATAACAGTAAAACTGAAGGAAAATAAAGTTAATGTAAGTGAAGTCAAGTTATAATTATTTTTATGTAGTAGGTTTGTTTTTTTTCTAAGGGTAATAAATAGTTTTCAGAATTACAGGATGACAAGTCAATGGGGACAAGTGAAATTTTTGGTATGTGTGAAGTCATGAACATATCATGAGACCCAGACAAATACATCTACTGGTCGTTTCACTGTCTGCACAAACTTGAGCTCCAGGTTTTTGAATTAAGCAGCAGCAGGTGTGTCTGTTAGACACTTGTGAGGGTGAGGACTGTGTGGATAGCAGATAAAGGGAGCAGGTCACTCCGCAGATCAGGAATGTGCAGGCAAAGAGGGAATGGGTTATCTACAAGGCAGTTTATGAAAAACAAGCAGGTAGTACAGCAGTCTCCTGAGTTTATCATGCTTGGCAATTGCTATTCCATTTTGGAAACTAGAGAAGGTGATGGTTCCTCAAGCGTCTGCAACTAGAGACAAGTATCCATGATACTAAAGGCTTCCCACCTGCTAGTAAGGAGAAGGATCATCTGATTGAACACAAGGCTGGAGAACTGGAGGAGGAGGGACAGGCATCAGTTTTCTGATGCATTGGGATGCGTTCTGGAGTTCTGTAAAGTGTGGATGGGTTACAGCTTAACAGGATTGGGTCTGATATCCTCGCAGGGGGATTTAATCTAACGTGTTCAAATTAGCTTGTGGGTGGGATTAAAACCTGAGGGGTAACCCAAATTGGAAGGCGGATAAGTGGGTGACAGGAAGTGGAAAAGCTGCGGAGATTAAAAAAAAGGAGAAACAAAGCTAAACATTTAGTGAGCCTTAAATGCAGGATGATATCAAAAATGGAACATTAAGGGTACTCTACTTGATGCACGCAGCATTCGCAACAACATACATGATCTAAAGGCACAAATAGAGGTAAATAGTTATGATATAATTGCTGTTATAGAAACATAGCTGAATGGTGACCATGGGGAAGTGAATACTCAATGTTTTGGAAGGGCAGATAAGAAGGAAAAGGACATGAAGTTGTGCTGATAACATGAGATGCCATCAGTAAATTAGTAAGAGATGATCTCAGATCAGTAAACACAGTGTGGAATCTGTTTAAGTGGAATGAAGAAACAGCAAAAGCTAGCATATTCATTTTATATATTTTATTCATATATAGTTATTCATTGTCCACCAAATTGCAGTGGTAGTGTGAGGTATGGTATAAATCAGAAAATGAGAGAAGCTTACAGTATGTGCAACACAGTTATCATACGTGACTTTAACCTGCATTTATATTTTGTAAACCAATTGAAGTGAAGAATGTGTTCCTGGAGTACCTGAGGGATGATTTTTAGAGCAGCATGTTGAAGAGTCAACTAGATGACAAGGTATTTTGGATCTAGTATAGTGCAGTGACGAAGGACTAAATTAATAAACTGATTGTAAAAGAACATTTAGGGGTGAACGACAACAACATGATAGAATTTCAGATTATGTTTGAAAGTGAAGTAAAAGAAAAAGTGGCCATAAGGTTGCTGTCTCATTACAGAGAACTGACGGGTGGTGGTTTAATCTGAGTTTCACCTTGCTCAGGTGATGCACGAGGTTCAGGAGGTGAATTCTTCATGGTAACCTGAGCTGGTGCAGGAATTGAATCCATGCTGTGGCATCACTGAATTGCAAACCAGCCATCTAGCCAACTGAGTTAAACTGACTCCAAGAAGCAAAACTGCTAAATTTGAAAAAGGGAATTTATGAAAGCAGGAGGTACAAGTTGACTGAGCTGGATTGGGAAGATACATTAGAAGGAAAGATCTTGCATAGGCAATGAACCGTCTTTAAAGACTTATTACACAATATAATGCAACTATACATTCCTACAAGCTGTAAAACTCAAACGTATTCATGGTTGACTAAGAAGGTTAAGGATTGTATAAAACTTAAAGAAAATGCTCATAAAATGGCCTGAAATAGTAATCAATGTGAGTATTAGAAAGATTTTAGAATACAGCAAAGGAGGATTAAGAAAATGATAAGGAAAGATGCAGTAGAATACAAATGCAAATAAACAAAAACATATAAATGAACTTCCATAGGAGCAGAAAATGGAAATGTTTGGCTAAAATAAATACTGGATCCATTAAACATAGAGTCAGGATAATTTATGATAAGGAATAGAGAAGTAACAGGGAAGCTAAATGATTACTTTATATCTGTTTTCACTGAGGATTTATAAAAACACCCACAAACTTAGAGATCCAAGTGACTAGGGATAATAACAAGTTGAAGAAAATTAGTATTAGTAAGAAGGTTGTACTGGAGAAATTAATGGAGCTCAAAGTTGTTAAGTCTCCGGAATCTGAAAGTCTACATTCCAGTCTATTGAAGGAGTGGCTAAAGAGAATGTCAAGGTATTGGTAATCCTCTTCCAAAATTTCATTGATTTTGGAATGATTCCTGCAGATTCAAAGCTTGTAGATTTCCCTGAGTTTGACAGGCGACTTTAAAGAAGTTTTTAAAAGAATGAGGAGCATAGATAGAGTTAATGGTAGTTGACTTTTCCCTCGGATGTGGGATTTCAAGACTAGGGGACACGTTTTTAGCGTGGGAGGAGAAAGATTTAAAAAAGACATGAGGGGCAAATTCTTTACACAGAGGGTGGAATTAATCTCCTGAAGAAGTGGTGGATGCGGGTACAATTACAATGTTTAAAAGATATTTGCATAAGTACATGAATAAGAAATGTTAGGATGGACATGGGCCTGGAGCAGGCAGGTAGGACTAGTTTACTTTGGGATTATGCTCGGCATGGACTAGTTGGACTGAAGGGTCTTTTTCCATGCTATATGACTCTTTGACTCCAGTCTTTAGGAAAAGTACTAGGGAACCTTACATCAGTGTTAGAGAAAATGCTGGAATTGATCATAAAGGACATGATAAATAACTTGGATAAAAATGATACGATTGGGCATTTTTAGCATGTATTTGCAAATGGAAAATGGCGTTTGATAAACTTTTTGGAGATTTTTTGAGGAAGATATTAACAAAATTGATAAAGAGAAGTCAATGCATATAGTATATTTGGATCTTCAGAAGGCTTTTGATAACATATCCCATAGGAGGTTGGTTAGCAAAATTAAATCACATGGTAGGGATTATACTTGCATGAATTAAGGATTGGCTAACAAGGAGAAAACAGACAGTAGGAATAAATGGGTCATTCTCACATTGGCAGATTATGGCTAGTGAAGTACCACAAAGATAAGTACTTTGTCCCAAGTTATTCACGATATTTATCACTGATTTGGATGTGCAAATCAAATGTAATATTTCCAATTATGCAGATGATACAAAGCTAAGCAGGAATGCATGTTGACAGGAATACAGAAAATGCCCAATATGTGATAATGCCGAATTTGTTAGGAAGAACAAATGTGCAGTGTGTTTCTTAAATACGAGAGGTAGGAAAGTGCAGATGTGCAAATGGATTTCGGCATCATTGTCAACAAATAACTAAGGCCAACATGTGGGTGCAACAAAATATTTAAAAAAAGCTGTTGGAATATTAGAGACAGGAATTGAATATAGAAGTAATAAAGTCTTGCTTCAATTTAATAGAAGCCTGGTTAGATTGCACCTAGAGTACTGTATACAGTTTTAGTCTCCTTGTCTCAAGAAAGATATTATTGCCAGAGAGGGAGTACAATAAGGGTTCACCAGATTTGTTCACAAGATGGCAAAACTGTCTTATGAAGAGAGCTTGGGTATACTGGGCCTGTATTCTCTAGAGTTTTTAAGAATGAGAAGTGATCTCATTTAAACCTTCAAAATTATTACAGGGTAGATTCAAATAAGATGTTTCCCTTGTGTGGTTGAGTCTAGAACCAAAAGACACAACTTAAAAATAAGGGCTCGGGGGTGGTGCCGTTTGGGACTGACTTGAGAAAAATGTTTTTACTCACAAAGTCGTTAATCTTTAAAATTCTCTAACTCAGAGAGCTGTGGAAGCTTGGTCTTTGAGTATATTTAGAACTAGAATTAGAATTAGCTTTATTGTCACATGTACTCACACAGGTACAGTGAAAGGTTTACCAGTCACCACTTATGATGCCATCTTAAGTTCAAAGGTACCCAGGTACAGATTCTTAAGTACAAATTATTAGGAAAAAATTGGAAAAATAAAGAAATAAAAGGTTCAGCATTACAGACCTTTACGCCATTTTAGGTACAAAAGTACAAAATCAAAGGCATAAATTAGAAAAATAAAGAAATTAAAAGTTCAGAATAACTGTTCTGCCAATCCAGTTTGTGACGACCCCTCGCCTCCAGGCCGTGGTGGGCCTCGCCTCCAGATGGCGCCAGAAGGTCGTGCTGAAGCCAGGAGTCCGCCCTGACTTCACCTTGAGGCTCCCGAGGCCAGGAGTCCACACTGAGGCCAGGAATCTGCGCTGAGGCTGGGAGTCTGTGATGACATCGCTTAAGGCTCAAGGATGGGAGGTAGGTAAGAAGAAAGAAGGAAAAAAGAACACAAAGAGGCAAAAAACAAGGAAACAGACAGAGTAGACAAATTCGGACTGAGGAGTCCTACTGTGCCATCATCTTGGGTTTGGAATGTAATTTAATAATTTAATTTAAAGTAGACGTTGATATATTTTTGATTAATAATGGGGTATATAGTTATGAGGATAGCAAAAACAGAAATTGCTGCAAAAACATAGCAGGTCTGGTGGCATCTGTGGGAAGAGTCACTGGACTCAAAACATTAAACTGTGCTTTCTTCAACTTTGTGTCCTTGTGACAGACTTGTGGATTCCACCTGAAAAGAAACATGATCACCTTCTCCTTTATGTTTTCTTTTGTGTTGCCATCTCTGAGAATCCACTAACATTTCAGCCTTCCCTTGTTTCTGATTAGCTCTTAATTTAAACATTAATGTCACCAATATAACTCCGCAGCTCACCGACTGACCTAACTATAATCCCTGGACAGGTTAGGCTTGACCTGCAGGACTAACCGTGGCCCAAACTCAGACTGCAAGGACATGACTTCCTGGACTCTGGTAGGACTAAAAATCTAACTGAGACCCATGGGCTGGAATTAGGCAAGCCCCTTGACTGACAGTGGCATTACTCCCTGTTTAGAATAGAACAGGGGTGGCACGGTGGCTCAGTGGTTAGCACTGCTGCCTCACAATGCCAGGGATCCGTGTTCAATTCTGCATGGGTTTCCAGTGGGTGCTCCGGTTTCCTCCCACAGTCCAAAGATGTGCAGGATAGGTGGATTGGCTATGCTAAATTACCCATAGAGTTCAGGGATGTGTAGGTTAGGTGGGTTCTAGGGGATAGGTCTGGGTGGGTTGCTCTGTGGGTCAGCGTGGACTTGTTGGGCCGAAGGGCCTGTTTCCATACTGTAGGGATTCTATGATCTATGATCCTAACCTTAGTTCCCTTGACTACACTAAGGCTTAGTGTTCTTCATCTTTCTGACATGGCCATTTGGTTGAAACATGTATAGTGTGTTTGCCCATAAGCTGTTAGTACATGCTTTCATGACAGGCTGACAGGGTACACTGTCATTCAGCAACATATCCACCTCCTTGAATGTTCAATGCTCTGAACTGTGACAAGTTGCCTACCTCTCCCTCTATACCAATTCACAATGTAAGCCACAAACACTGACAATCTGTAACTTATCACTGAAGAGCCTATGCAATTAAAAGCAATGCAAGCCACAGAAGCTGTTAATTTCCAAGTGAGCACAAGGTGAATCAGCGCTAAGATCTGAAACTAAGACCCATAATATGCATCCCGTGTAGATACTTGAGATGCAGTTGTGTCCTGAGCAACCAAGTCCCAAAGTAATTAAGTGGTGTGTGAGTTTGTCTGAAAGAAGGAATGAAGATGTGGTGAAGGTGGTGGTTTGCTTGCACAAAGGGTGGAGAACAGTGTCAAGGAGCATCAAGGGATGTTGTTGTGAAGACAAAATTGGATGTATGCCTGGAGGAGCAAATATCATGCAGATAGCACTAGATATTCGTTTTGACTTTCATGCTAGGAATTGATGGCATCTAGTTTCTTGGAGAAATTGAGAACTGGAAGCTGCTTAGAAATGAGAAAAGTTGGGCTATTAATGACATATAAATACATGAAGATAGTTGGCTCCCATTAATGAGATTCTAAACTTACCTTTTAAACCTTCAGAGGAAAATCTGAAATTTTTCTCAATACTGAGATGCTGATGTCTTTGTTTCTGCCCACTGTGTTCACAGTATGTTAATTACGCTGACCTTGGAAACAGTGATTGCCCCTTTTGGTAGGCTGGCATTTTCCAATTTTTTCTAGCTGAAAAGAAAATCTAGGCTATTGAGTATATACCTTGATAGCTACTGCACAAAAGAAGTAGGAGTGAGAACATGATTTTATCAGCTGAATAAGGAAGTGAACATACCAGCAGAGGAAGCACTTTAGATGGTAAATTCTATGTTTTTTCTTATTACAAAGGGAGATGAAGCATTAGAATAAAGAAGTGTGATTGCAGTTGTTTAGGCTCTTGAAAAGTTCATGTCTGGACAATTGTGTTTAGTTCTGGTCTACTTAATGAAATGTATGCATGCTTTCGAGGAAGTGCAACCATGGTTGAAGAGTTGTCCAATGAGGACAGATTGAGTAGACTAGGCCTATATTCTCTATAATTAAATGAATGGCTGATGATCTCGAAGAAATACATGCATTTCTTAAGGGAGGTAGATGCTGAGAAGATGGGAGTCTAGAACAAGAGATCACAGTCTGAGAATAAAGGGTTATCCACTTAGGACAGAGATATGGAGAAATCTCTTCATCTAAAAGTTTGAGAATCTTTGTAATCATGTACCACAGGGGCTCTGAATGCTCAGGTTTTCAGTTGTTGAGTATATACAAATCAAATTTTGCCATGGATCACTTGGGTGAGTACTGATATTGAGTCCCACTACTCCCACAGTCTCTTCAGAGTGAAAGCTTAATTAAACCACCAAAAAGTCCAATTTTTGCTTGACTGACTGCTACTGTGGACAAAATCAAACCACACCGGGTTCCTTCAATAAAAGTAAAATCAATTCTATATTGTAACACACCTAACATCAACAAAGATAGTAAAAGAAAGGATTTCTTAACTTGGATGCTAAGGGAATCAAGAGATGTGAGCAAGTGCAGGAGGGTGAGTTTCAGGTAGAAGAGCTTAAAACAATATTTTCGTAAACCCAAACAAAGTATTGGAGGTTATTCCTAATGATAAAGCAAGTATATTGTTCACTTGTCTTAGCTAGCAATATACTTGCCTATGAGGCATAAAGTTTTAAGTCCAAATCCCAAACCAGGGCTTGAGCACAGTCACACCTGATGACAGTTCCATGCTGCACTGGTAGAGATGCTATTTTTTTGATGTAATATTAAACTAAGACCCAATTAGCCTTCCTGGATGTAAATGATCCCATGGAACTACTTCAAAGAAGAGCAAAGGAGTTTTCCCCAGTATCCTCGCCAATATTATTCCTTAATCAACATCACAAATAAAACATACTATCTTGTCACAAACACATTAGTATTTACTGGCTGCTGTGTTTCCTGTATTACAGCAACGTTTACACTTCAAGTGTACTTCATTGGGTGGAAAGTACTTTGAGATGTCCAATCGCTGTTAAAACCTTACATAAAGACAAAGTTTACTTTTTCAGTCATAAACTTATAAAGCTAACATACTGGTCGCAGGTAAGAGCGCACTTCTGATCTGATCATTTATACTCAATATAATAGTTATATCATTGAATGTACCTGCTTGAGATATAAATAGTAAAACCTTGAAGACATTGATGGTGTTAGTTTTATGACCAATGCATGTTTTTCATTGCAATATTGAGTTTACGTCCTTTGAGATTGATATAAAGTAGAGAACCTGCCTGAGGACATGATAGAAATTTGAGGAAGTCACCACTGGAGACATTCCTCAGTTTAACATTTATTTGGTTCCTTGGAAGATCTTTTGTGTGAATCGCTATCAATTTGTGGTTATAAATAAAAGTGAAGCAGAAATCCGTCCCTCAAATCGCCAGTCTACCACAATACTGGAAATTTCCTTCCAAATCATCACAAGTAAAAACATATTCCGCCATTTTGGCATATAATTAAAGACAACAGCGTAGAAAAAAAGTGCTACATCATTAGAGACGTTGAGTTTTAGATGATAAAACTGACTGTTCCACTGTTTCATAAGGATATGAAATATCTCACATCACAACTGGAAGAAATGCAAAGGGATACCTAACCGTTGTTCCTCAATTGATATTTGTTGTTTGACTGCTCCTGGTATCCACAAGTTGACAATTAGATTGCATGCAATTTAAAATAATTGACTCATTGTGAAGTGTTTTGAAATATCGCAGAATTGCCGATTTATTACAGCATAGAAGGAAGCTATCCGGTCTGTCATATCTACACTGATATTCAAAATGACAATTTATCTACTGCCATTTCTTTGCCTTCTCCACTTCTCCTCTTTGTTTTCAGAAAATGATCCAATTCCCTCTTGGATGACTGAATTGAACCTCACAGGCCTGACTGAAAAATCTTTAATGTTTCCATTGCCCCTTCTGCCAATTATGTCCAATCAATGCCTCTCATTCTTCAGTCTTGCACCAGTGGGGAATATTATTTTCCTAACTACTCTGTCCAGGTGCCTCATGATTTTGAATACTTCATTCAAATTTCTTATCAATATTCTTTTCTCCAAGAAAAATAGCCCCAATTTTTCTGATTGATCTACATTACTGAAATTCCTCATCCTTGGAACAATTCCTTACGAATCTTTTCTGCTCAGTCTCCAATGCGTTCATATCTTTCCCAAAGTTTAGTGCTCAGAATTGTATGCAATACTTCAGTTGAGGCCAAATCAGAGTTTTATACAAGTTTAACATAAACTTGTTGCTCTTGTACTCTATCCCCAATTTTAAAAAAGCACTGAATACTGCAGGCTTTGTCACCTTCAATTTCCTATATATATAAACTGTAATCACATTGTAAAAAAAACAGATGAGCTGTACTCTACCTCTTGCCAAGCCTGACTGAAGATCCAAGTAAACGCCAAAGCAAGCTATCAGTAAAATTATCTTGGATTCAAAATTCTAAGCACGAACACATTATGAAGCTACTAACAATCAGTTCAAACACCATTTAAAGGGGGAGGCGATGACCTAGTGGTATTATCGCTGGAAATAGTAAGAACTGACAATGCTATGGTCTGAGATAACACAGTGTGGAGCAGGAGGAACACAGCAGGCCAGGTAGCATCAGAGGAGCAGGAAAGCTGACGTTTTGGGTCGGGACC
>NC_063341.1:42117126-42143540 GCF_021869965.1 Rhincodon typus
GGTTTGAATCCCACCATGGCAGATAGTGGAATTTGAATTCAATAAATATCTGGAATTAAGAATCTAATGGTGACCATGAATCCATTGTCAATTGTCGGAAAAACCCATCTGGTTCACTAATGTCCTTTAGGGAAGGAAACTGGCATCCTTACCCGGTCTGGCCTACATGTGACTCTAGACCCACAGCAATGTGATTGACTCTGAACTGCCTTCTGGGTAATTAGGGATGGGCAATAAATGCTGCCTAGCCAGCGATGCCGTCATCCTGTTAATGGATAAAAAAAATTTTAAAAAAGCAGAAGAAATGTTTGATTTATATCTTGGTACCTTGTTATGTAACAAGGAAAGGTTGCTATATTCCCAGAGCACCATAGGGCTGTTATCTTATTAGAGAGAGACTGGTGGTAGTGTAACCTTGTGGGTCAACATACTTCAGGCAAAGGATATCATTGAGAAGGCCAGACCTTCATGGTAACTTAAGCTGGTGAGTGAATTGAATCTGCGTTGTTGACATCACTCTACATCACAAACCAGATAACTGAGCTAACCAACCACATAGTATTCCACTATTAGAAGGTTCAGAATTTAGTTGATTGCAACATCTGATTGTTACACAGTTGCTAGATACTTGCTGCATAGACTAGCCATTCTGCACAACTGGCTTATACTTTCTTCATGCCCCAGGCCAGCCTTCCTCCCATTCTTCTTCATCTTTAACCCCACTAATGTACGCTGTCTTCCTCATATGCTTTTTATTGAAAAGAAATGTTTTAAAACAAAGGAATGTTATATGATTGCTGCATGTATCAAATTTCCAAACAATGTCACCTAAAAGGTTACTGTGGATAATAAGAGCACACAAAGAAGCAAAATAATGCAAATGTTGGAATTCTGAAATAAAAACAGAAAATTCGTGAGAAACTTAGCAGCCATAGCAGTATTTGTGAAGAGTGAAACAGAGTTCATGTTTTGAGACCAAACAGCCAACCAAACCCACTGAGTTTCTCCAGCACTACCTGTTCAGAGCCCATGGTGTTGGGGATCATATTAGCAGAGATAATTTTTTGTCTCTATTCATTTATGGGATGTGGGCGTCACTGGCTGGCCAGCATTCCTTGCCCATCCCTAGTTGCCCTTGAGAAGGTAGTGGTGAGCTGCCTTCTTGAACTGCTGCAGTCCACCTGCTGTAGGTTGACCCACGATGCCATTAGGGAGGGAATTCCAGGATTTTGACCTAGTGACAGTGAAGGAACGGCGATATATTTTCAAGTCAGGATGGTGAGTGGCTTGGAGGGGAACTTGGAGGTGGTGGTGTTCCCATATGCCTGCTGCCCTTGTCCTTCCAGATGAAAATGGTTGTGGGTTTGGAAGGTGCTGTCTGAGGATCTTTGGTGAATTTCTGCAGTGCATTTTGTAGTTAGTACACACTGCTGCACCTAAGCATCGGTGGTGGAGGGAGTGAATGCTTATGGATGTGGTGCTAATCAAGCGGGCTGCTTTGTCCTGGATGGTGTCAAGCTTCTTGAGTGTTATTGGGGCTGCATACTCCTGACTTGTGCCTTGTAGACAGAGGACAGGCTTTGGGGAGTCAGGAGGTGGGTTACTCGGTGCAGTATTCCTAGCTTCTGAGCTGCTCTTGTAGCCACTGTGTTTATGTGATGAGTCCACTTGAGTTTCTGGTCAATGGTAACCCCAGGATGTTGATAGTGGGGGATTCAGTGATGGTAACACAATTGAATGTCAAGGGGCGGTGGTCAGATTGCCTCTTATTGATGATGGTCATAGCCTGGCATTTGTGTGACGCGAATGTCACTTGCCACTTGTCCGCCCAAGCCTGGATATTGTCCAGTCCTTGTTGCATGTGAACATGGACTGCTTTAGTATCTGAGAAGACACGAATGGTGCTGAACTTTGTACAATCATCAGCGAACATCCCCACCTCTGACCTTATGATGGAGGGAAGGTCATTGATGAAGCAGCTGAAGATGGTTGGGCCGCAGACACTACCCTGAGGAGATATCCTGGAGCTGAGATGATTGACCTCCAACAACCATGGCCATCTTCCCATGTGTCAGGAATGACTCTAACCACCGGAGAGTTAACCCCCTGATACCCATTGATTCCACTTTTGCTAGGGCTCGTTGACGCCACACTCGGTCGATTGCAGCTTTGATGTCAAGGGCTGTCACTCTCCCATCACTTCACCTCTGGAATTCAGCTCTTTTGTCCATGTTTCAGCCAAATCTGTAATGAGGTCAGAAGCTGAGTGGCCCTGGTGGAACCCAAACTGAGCAGGTTATTGTTGAGCAGGTGCCGCTTAATCGCACTGTTGATGACACCTTCCATTACTTTACTGATGATTGAGAGTAGACTGATGGGGCGGTAAATGGCTGGATTGGATTTGTCCTGCTTTTTGTGTACAGATGTAACTGGACAATTTTCCACATTGCTGGGTAAATACCAGTGTTGTTACTGTACTGGTACAGCTTGGCTAGGGGAGTGGCAAGTTCCGGAGTACAAGTCTTCATTACTATTGCCAGAATGTTGTCAGGGACGGTAGCCTTTGCAGAACCTAGTGTCTCCAATCGTTTCTTGATGTCATGTGGAGTGAATTGAACTGGCTGAAGACTGGTATCTGTAATGCTGGTGATAGTGCCACACGAAGAAGATTGCTGCAAATGCTTCAGCCTTAGCTTTTGCACTGTTGTGCTGGGCTCTTCCATCATTGAGGATGGGGATATTTGTGGAGTCTCCCCCTCCAGTGAGTCGTTAAATTGTCCATCACCATTCACAACTAGATGTGGCAGGACTACACAGCTCAGAACTGATCCATTGCTTGTGGAATCACTTAGCTCTGTCTATCACTTGCTACTTTCGCTGTTTGGTGTGCAAGTAGTCCTGTTTGGTGGCTTCATCAGGTTGTTATCTCATCTTCAGGTATGCCTGTTGCCGCTCCTGGCATGGCCTCCTGCACTCTCCATTGAACCAGGGTTGATCCCCTTGCTTGATGGTAATGGTTGAATGGGGAATGTGTCAGGCCATGAGGTTACAGATTGTGTTGGCGTACAATTCTGCTGCTGTTGATGGCCCACAGCACCTCATGGATGCCCAGTCCTGAGTTGCTAGATCGGTGCGAAGTCTGTCCCATTTAGCATGGTGATAGTGCCACACAACATGATGGAAGTTATTCTCAATATGAAGGTGGGACTTTGTCTCCACAAGGACTGTGCGATGGTCACTCTTACCGATACTGTCATGGACGGATGCAACTACAGCTGGCAGATTGGTTAGGATGAGGTGAAGTATGTTTTTCCCTCTTGTTGGTTCCCTCACCACCTGGCGCAGACCTAGTCTCACTGCTATGTCCTTTAGGACCCAACTGGCTCAATCTCTAGTATTGCTGCTGAGCCACTCTTGGTGGTGGACATTGAAATCCCCCAACCAGAGTACATTTTGTGCCCTTCCTCTAAGTGTTGTTCAACATGGAGGAGTACTGTTTCATTAGCTGAGGGAGGATGGTATGTGGTAATCAGCAGCAGGTTTTCTTGCCCATGTTTAACCTGAAGCCATGAGACTTCGTGGGGTCTAGAGACAATGTTGAGGACTCTTACAGCATCATCCTCCCAACTGTATACCACTGTGCCGCCCCCTCTGCTGGGTCTGTCCTGCCGGTGGGGCAGGAAATATCCAGGAACGGTGATGGTGGTGTCTGGGACATTGTCTGTCAGGTATGATTCTGTGAGTATGACTAAGTCAGGTTGTTGCTTAACTAGTCTGTGAGACAGCTCTCCCAATTTCGGCACTAGCCCCCAAATGTTAGTGAGGGGGACTTTGCAGAGTCGACAGTGCTGTTTCCACCATTGTCTTTTCCGGTGCCTAGGTCGATGCCAAGTGATCCGTCCGGTTTCGTTTCTTTGAGACTTGTAGCGATTGGTACAACTGAGTGGCTTGCTAGGCCATTCCAGAGGGCAATTGAGTGTCAACCACATTGCTGTGGGTCTGGAGTCACATGTAGGCCAGACCAGGTGAGGGTGGCATATTTCCTCTCCTGAAGGACTTTCAAGAACCAGGTGGGTTTTTCTGACAATCAGCAATCATTTCATGGTTTTCAGTAGATCTTTCATTCCAGACATTTTTTAAAATTATTGAATTCAAATTCCACCATTCCACCATCTGCTGTGGTGGGATTCATACCCAGATTCCCAGAACATTAGCTGGGTTTCTGCATTAATAGTCCAGCAATAATACCAGTAGGCCATCGCCATGACTGGCTTCTTAATAGCAGAGTTCAGAAAATGGTCATTCTCAGCTTGGTAGGCTATTACTTGTAGAATGCCACAGGGATCAGTGCTTTTCCCTTTAGGGATGTACCTCACCTCTGCCCAAACCAGCTCCTCTTTAGGAGCAGCCCATTGTCCTGTACTGTTCTGTCCACTGATCATTACTTCCAATTTACCCCAGACAGATTTTGTCTCAACACACTAAAATTCACCCTTCTCTAATTAAATAAGTTATTTTAGACATTTTCTCATCCCATTCATAGCCAGTTTAAACCTTCTGATACTATAATCCTGTTTTTGAAATTTTTCCTACCTTATTTGATTCACCTGACCCACCTCAATCCACAGATTTAAATCCAGCAATTCCTCTTTGCTCAGTGGGCTGGAAACATCCTGATTAAGAAACCTCCCCTGAACATACTTCAAAAACTCTTCCATCTCTAATCTTTACAGTAGTATTAGGAGAATTAAAATACTCTATTGTCATTCCTCTAGTTATTGCACTGCTCTGCAATCCCCTTGCAAATTTGCTTCTCCATATCTATTCACTGTTGTAATAGCATATCTATTGTTTCTTAACTCCAATCAACATTATCTGCCAAATTAGTTTAAATCTTCTCCAACAGAAACGGTAATTACCCCGCAAAGACATTTGACTGGGGTTATATTGGATGCAATGTCTCCAGTGCGTGTAGGTTTAATAACTTGTCTCAGTTTCCCAACAACATAAAACTTTCCTTTCAGCATCACTTATCTTACACACATCCATCTGCCCTGTATTTCTTCTTCCAAACTCATTACTTCTCCACTCATTCTGAGAAATTTAGACAAAAGTCAACCCTGATGTGCGCAAGAAGATATAAATAAATAATTAGTTGTCAATCCAAAATGACAGCAAAGAGTGCTGATATTTGTACTTTACTTCCATATGTATCTTAACAGGTATGCACATATATTCAGAAAAGTGCATGTTACTGGTTTCCTTGCTCTCCGACTGTTTTCAATTAAAGTACATGCATGGAATTGTTACAAAACATTGTTAGCATCATATGTAGATATTTGTTTGTACCCAATTAAGGAAATAATTTCTTTTGATCATTATCAACAATATCGTAGTAACGTTGTGAGGAAGTTAAAAATATATAAAAATACGGAGAATATAAATATTTTCAATCAGGTATTTCGAATATTGGATTAAAAACAAAAGTTAAAGCACAAAAAAAAGTATCAAAAATACTAACTATCCTATTTCTTCAGATGCATTATTATGTTACAAGGAGTATTTAAGGCTGAAGCTAAGCATTAAAGAGCACCAAGCTTTGTTTGAGTTCTGATATTTGCACATTTGTAAAATGCTTACCACACTTAGACCAAGCAAATCTCTTTTGAAGTAATCCATATTCCTTCTCTCCAGGTTATCTAGGTAATGTTGCAGGCGAGTATAGGTGTAAGGATAACAGTAAGCAAACTGGTAAACCTCATTATCCCGATCGAAGCAAAAGGCAAATGACATTACGTAGTTTTTACGATGATCTGGACAGCGGTAGTAATAGACATTTTTTGAAGGAAGTCGTTGCCTGCCAAATAATAATGATTAAAACAAATACATTAAGTAAAATCAGACAACTGAGCACTCAAAATTATTTAATACTGATCACAAAATTACAAGATAGCTTTAACAGGAGATTCAATTGTTTTGTGCCTGTCTATTTATACAGATCTTAATGTAGAAAAAGCATCCAAGCCACTACATAGAAGTTGAAGATGAAAAATGAACATTAAACAAAGAAGATAGAAGCAAACATTTGGTTAGAAATGTGGATTTTGGGAGGAAAGCAATTAGAGAAAGATGAAATTGTGGAGGGGTTTTGGGATAGAAAATCCAACAGCATCAGGGGCAGGTGACTGCCAATGGCTGTGAAAAGGCAAAATGTTGTGTTTTAGCACGGCCAATCCATCTAATCTACACATCTTTGGACTATGGGAGGAAACCAAAGCAGCTAGCAGCAACCCACGCAGACAAAGGGAGAAAGTGCAAACTCCACACAGACAGTTACCCAAGGCTGGAATCGAACCTGGGTCCCTGGTGCTGTGAGTCAGCAGCGCTAACCACTGAGCCACCATGTTGCCCCTAGACTGGGGTTGTTTTCCTTGGAGCAGAAGAGATTGAGAGGTCATTAATTGAGATATATAAAATTATGAGGGGCGTAGGTAGGATGGACAGGAAGGAACATTTTCCCTTTGTGGAGGGTTCAATGATCAGAGGGCATAGATTTAAGGTAAGGGGCAGGACGTTTAGAAGGAATGCAAGGAAAAATGTTTTCACCCAGTAAATCCGAAACTCGTTGCCTATAAGGGTAGTAGTGGCAGAAGCCTTCATAACATTTAAGAAGTATTTAGATGTCTACTTGCAAGGACAAGGCATACAAGATTATGAGCCACGTACTGAAAAATGGGATTAGAAAAGTTAGGTCCTTTTTTTTGACTAGCGCAGACTCAATTGGCCAAAGGAGCTCTTCCTGTGCTCCAGACCACTACGGCACTAAGTAAGGGTGGCAGACAAAGAACCTAAAGGGATTAAAAGCCAACAAATTCTAACAGCATGAAGACTTCTGTCCTAGTATTCTAAATGAAACAACAAAAGGGATAGTGAACACAGTGATCATGATTTTCCAAAATTCCCTAGGGTCTTGAACAATTTCAAAAGATTGGAAGTCAACAATTATGCTTTATTAATTCATGAGATGAGGGTGTCACTGGCTAGGCCAGCATTTATTGTCCACCCCTAATTGTCCATAATGCAGTTAAGAGTCAATCACATTGCTGTGGGTCTGCAGTCACATGTAGGCCAGACCAGGTAAGGATGGCAGTTTCCTTCCCTGAAGGACATTGGTGAATCAGATAGGCTTTTCCAACAATCAACAATGGATTCATAGTCATCATTAAACTCCTAATTCCAGGTACTTTTTATAATGCCACTATCCAACAAATGGAAAAGGGAGAGAAACCAGGCAACTACAGACTGGTATGACTGACGTCAGTTGTCATAAAAAATAATGGAATCTATTACTTAAAAAGTCTTAACAATGCAGTTGAATGCTCTTGCATTATCATGCAGAACCAATATGGGTTTACAAAAGGAAATACATTTTAGCAATTTTATTATGGGTTTTTGAGAATAAAATACAAGTAGGGTAGGTAAAAAACAAGCAGTGGATGACCCAAAGGATTTCCACAAGGCAGTTAATAAAGTGACACCCTGGTACACTCCTCCACCACTCCCAATAACTCCCCGTATCCTCAGCTACATTCCCATGCAATCGCAGAAAGTGATTACCTCCTCCCTCCTCACCATCCAAGGTCCCAGACATACCTTCCAGTGAAGCAATGATTTACCTGTACTTCATTCAATCTAGTCTAATGTATTCACTGTTCACAGTGTGGACTCTACACTGGGGAGATGAAACGTAGGCAGGGTGACTGCTTTGCAGAACACCTACATTCTGTCCACAAAAATGACTCCAAGCTTCTCGTCACCTGCCACTTCAACACACCACCATGTGCCCTGACCATCATTTCTGTTGCAGACCTGCTACAGCACTCCAGCAAGCCTCAGCACATGCGCAAAGAACAACATATAATTTACTAATTGGGGATCCTACAGCTTACAGGATTCAACATCGTGTTCAATAAATTTAGAGCTTGACTCCATTCTTCCATGTTTTTTACCCACCCCACTCCTGGTCCTGTCACCATACGGGTTCATATTAGCACAGTTACCTATTCTCACCTACTTCTAACCCTTATTATCACTTATTCAGCTTTTTTTCTGTCCTAACCAGATATCCATAACCTCCTTGTTTACCTACCATTTTCATGTGTCTCTTTCTCTCTCTGGGGTCCATCTCCACCTATCCACTCACCTCTCCCCTTCCCCCCACCACCCGCCCCAACTTCAGCTTCAGCATAAATACATTTTCCAATATATTTTCCTAGCTACTAACAGTTTTGATGAAGAACCACCTGATTCAAAACGTTAACTCTGATTTCTTCTGACAGATGCTACCAGCCCTGCTGAGTTGCACCAGCAATTTCTGTTTTTATTCAGATCTACAGCATCTGCAGTACTTTTGTCTTATTTAAGGAAAGAAAGATCATAGCTTCAACAGTGTAAGACATAGTCATGGAAGTCGATTGAGGCCAAATGTCTACATACTACTGAGACAGTCATTTGGGTTTCAAAGGAAATCTTTGCTACATGCGGCATTCCTGACCAGGTTGCTTCTGATAAAATCCACAACATTCCCATAACCGCTTCATACATTTCATGGAGGAGAAAACCCTAAGCATCTCGAAAAAGCTCTCCGAAACGTTCCCAACCCAACAGCAAGGCCAACATGGCACCCTAATGATCAAAATACTGTTGAAGAGAAACTAGGGCTTTCAAACCATACTCTTAGGTCGACTCCTCTGCAATGTGAGTTGGCAGTGTCAGAACTGTTGAGGGGCAGAAAGCTCTGAACATAACTTCCTACGTTACCCCCAAATAAATTTCTAGGGCTAGAAGTCCAGAATTACCAAAGTGTTCAAGAACAAATCGGTGATGATTCTCTCAGGAGGCAAACAGTCCTTCTATTCATTAGCTTTTCAATGAACTGTATTACTATCCAAGACTGAAAGATGTAAATTACTTTGTCTCAAAGCACATTGGTCTGCTGAGAAAAGGTGTACAGTGCATTACTTCTTACAGGTTCAATGCTGTCCCACTGGATGCTCAAGCATTTCAGGGAAACTTAGCAGTTTCTGTGCACTGTGAAATATTGAAGCGTTATCAATTACGGAAGGATCGAAAGGCGATTACTCAGTATTCCTCTCAACCCGCTGGCTATTATGAATCTATTCAGCAACGCAAAATGTCGAAGACTGCAAAAACAAGAAGTTTCTATATCCTCTGCGCTTACCAACCGAAGCTTAAGCAATTAAACAAAGTCCAAAACAAACTCATTCATCCTGGAAGCTGGTTTCAAATAGATTATCTCTGGTTTTCAGGCTCAACGATATATTGCTCTGTATGTTATTTTGGTCTTCCTGGTCAATGTCCTGACCTTCAACCTCACCTTCTTCCTCAAAAGTTGTTCCTCCATTTCATTGGCATTTAGGATATTCCCCTCTGTTGGCTCCAAGTATGATGGACACAGTATGCCACAATGTTGATACACATTTTGGGGTTATATTGTAAGGTGCTGTCCAAGCAGTTCAGACATCAAAACACATCTTAAGTAGGCCTGTGGTCTGTTGCACTATGTTCCTGGTTCAAGTGTGAACAGCTTTGTACCTTTGTTCTGAGTAAGTCTCAGGATTTCGTGAAGGTGTCATGAGTCACATTTGGGAGGGGTACACCTCATCTCCCAGCAGACATCCCTGTCTATCCTGGGGACCTTGGAAGGAGAAAGGAGCCTATGAGATTTCTAGTATAATATTTTGTGCAGGCCTCCAGAATTTGGCATTTATAAACATTGACGCGGCAGAAGTGTTTTCTGTTGATGAACTCTGCAAGTTTTTGAAAGGGCATTCTCAACATGTGTGTAGTCAATAGCACCTTGTACCTGGGGTAAGCCAACAATGATGCAGAATCACATTGCCCAAGCTGTATGACTCTTCTTATCACAAGGAAAATGTATGAACAGCTGTGATCTGCAGAAAATGGCTTTCACTACATTCTGAATGTAGTTATGGGTCAAGGATTGGAAAATGCCACATAGATCCCCAATTCATTCTTGAAACAAGACATTGGCGTAAAACTTCAGGGCAGCTGTGACTTCACAGGATTAGATTGTCATCCGGTCTTTCTAAGCATGAGGTAGACAAACAAGAGGATGGAAGAACACAGCAAGCTAGGCAGCATCTGGAGGAAAGGAGCAGTTAATGTTTTGGGTATTACCCTTCTTCAGAACTGGATATGGGGAAGGGTGAGCTACAGATAAAGAGGGGGGAAGGGTGGTAGCAGAATGGTGGTGATAGGTTGACAATGGTAGCTGATATGACCTTTTTCAAACAATGCTCTTTTTCCCCCTGTCATCCAGACAGCCCTCCACCATGCTGCCTCCATTCCCCTCTCCACAGCTCTTAACCACACCCCGCCCACCTCCAAACATAATCAAAATAGGGTCCCCCTTGTCCTCACTTTCCACCCCACCAGCCTCTGTATCCAATGTATCATCCTCAAACACTTCTGCCAACTTCAATCAGACCCCTCAACCCAGAACATCTTGCACTCCCCACCCCTCTCTGCCTTCCGCAAGGAGCATTTCCTTCACCACTCCTCAGTGTGTGGCACACTCCCCACCAACCACTCCAACCCACCCAGTATCTTCCCCTGTAACCGTAAAAGATGCAACACCTGCCCACAAACCACCTCCTTCAACTCCATTCAGGGCCCTAAACAGTCTTTCCAAGTGAGACAGAGCTTCACCTGCATTTCTTCCAACCTAGTCTATTGCATTCAGTGCTCCCGATGTGGTCTTCTCTACCTCAGTGAGACCAAACATAGGCTAGGTGACTGTTTTGCTGAGCATCTTTGCCTGGCCTGTAACGGCCAACCTAACCTCCTGGTCACTGCCCATTTCAACTCCCCATCCCACTCCCCTTCTGATACGTCTGTCCTCGGCTTCCTCCAGTATTGCAGCGACTTGTAACGCAAATTTGAAGAACAACACCTTATCTTCTGCCTGGGCACCCTACAGCCCAGAGGACTCAACACTGAATTCTCCAATTTCAAATAACCTTCCCACCCATTCCCCAGCTCGCTTTCCAGCCCTACCTCTTCCCTTCCATTCCACCTTCTGACCCTCTCTTCCAGCCACCAACCAACTAGGGCTTACCTACCACCAGCGTCCACCTATCATCACCATTCCGCTACCCACACATCCAGTCCTAAAGAAGGGTAATACCTGAAACGTTGACTACTCCCTTCCTCCTGCTGATGCCTGGCTTGCTGTGTTCTTTCAGCCTCCTGTTTGTCTACCTTGGATTCCAGCACCTGCAGTTTTCTTTTGTCTCCTTCTTAGCACAAGTCCTCCTCTAGCAATTCAGATCAGTGATGATAGCCTGGGACTTCCTTAATCGCACCTGCACTGTGCTTCAGACAGTTGAAGAAAAAGACAGCAAGGCCTGTCGATGTGGGGTCTCAACATACACCTCCACCTCCGTTTATGAATCTTGACCTCCTGCTTCTCCATCTGGAGGCTGTACAGGAGCCACTGACGTTTCCTGTTCTTGCTCGTTCACGGAGTAGAAATCTCTTTCTACATTGTCTTCAGAGTTGCATTAATGCTACAATCACTGTGACCATTCCAATCCTCTTGTGAGATTCACAAGTATATAAGCTGTGGGGAATGTGAGGAAGATGACACAATTTTATTGAGGAACTCCTATGCCCTCACATCCAGCATGTTATGCTGTCCATGTGACATGGAGGCTTTCTAAGGAGGTCACTGTCATATGTTTATGAGGAGCTCTGAGGTACGGCAACATATCCAATTGCACATTACACAACCAAAAATTTAACACTCCATTGGGAGAAGAATTATGCTAATAAGCAACCATGATAACTTTCCCCAGCCCCCGAGAGTCTCTTCAGTATCACAGACCATGTTACTGCATTCTTACAGTTCAGTGTGAAAATCTGGCAGTTATGAAGTGTTGTCCTCCAGTGTTTGTTATGGAATGTGTTGTGTAATTAGAAGTCAGGTACTGCTATTAAGTGGCTTTCTCTTATTATAAACCAACATTTTCCTAGCTACCATCAGTTTTGAGGAAGGGTCACCAGACCTGAAACGTTAACTCTGAATTTTCTTCACAGATGCTGTCAGATCTGCTGAGCCTTTCCAGCAACTTCTGTTTTTGTTCTCTTATTACAGCTTAGCTGATATGAAAAGGAGGTAATTAGCGGGTACAATGTAATGGTCATGATAGCTTAAGGTAATGAATGACCTGCCAGAGAAGTTCAAATTGAAGCCAGAAGGGTGGCATTCCTGAGTCAGTGTAGGCATTGCCCCTAACAAGGCCTCCAATTCCAAGAGTTTTACACCTCCCACACCACACTCCCCCAAAAAAGAAGTTACTTACACTCTACATCCATAAGCAAACATTTTGTCTATTAAACGTGCAATTGACTTTTGATCCAAAATGCAAGGCTGCAACTTTTGTTCACTGAGTGACTTGCAGTCTCTGGGTTGAGGTGCAAATTTTCCCCAATCCTTCATGTTTTGTTTTATGTTAGTGCTTCTGTTGCGCCTATGACCATGTGACAATACAGGATATTCTAATTTCTGATAACCTTTAAGCCTCCTGCAATCATTTCCATTTAGCTGCTTTACATAACTATTCATATGTTCACTTCACCTTTAGAGCCCATGACTTTGGAAATTCTCACATTCTTGTTGGTCCTATCTTTCCTATGGAGAGTCCAGAGTTATCATGATCTGTTGGAACTCCCCTTTTCAGAGTTCCCAGTCCCCTTCCATTCACTATCAGCACCCACCTTATCATCTACAATTCCCCCCATCACTTTCACCATTCCCTCAGGTACCCAGTACAACATTCTCAGACTTGTGGTAGCACTTGCCCAGGACTCCTTAAAGTGCCTCTTGCTATGACTGCTGTGCATTATAACCAAATCTCCAGGGATGACTACAACCCACCCTGTACTGACTTGATAGGGCAGCCCCGACAATCATGGCTCACTCCTTAACTGATGTTTTAACAGTACACTGAATGACATACCTGTCATCATGAAACTGCTTGCACTTGACCTGCAGGATTAACCATGGCCCAATTACCTGGACTCCAAAGTTAGAGATTCCCAGACACTGGAAAGATCATGCATCTGACTGTCTATGGCTAACCTCCTGGACTGGAATCAGATGAGCCTCCTTACTGACAATGGCAGTAACCCCTACTGGCCATCTTTCCTCTCGACTCCACTGTAACTGCTCCCCTCTGACATTTACAAATGGCCATTTGCTTTAAGCACATATACTTGCTGAGTGAACTGCTAGCAAATGCTGCGTTACATTGACTTAGCATGGTATCGCATGGTGATGTGTCCTCTCCTTTGACTGTTCAGTGCTTCCCACTATAACAAGCTGCCTGCCTTTCCTTCTGCTCTAAGAAGGAAATGCAAGCTGCGATGAGACTGGTAGCCTGTAGCTCAGCACTAAAGACCCTGTGTGCTAAGCAAGCTATATGAGCCACACTGTGACCTGGTAATCCGTAAGTCAGTGTTGATGTCAATAACTGTGTGAGGCAGTGAGGAATGTGAAGTATACAGAAGTTGGCAACCTCCTTATAAGTGCAAAGTGAGTGAGTATTAAGAAAGAAAACTAAGATCCATAAGGTATATGTTTCCTTGTGAGCTCAAAATCATTCTGTGTTGATGCATATATGTCCCTGCATGCAAACAACCTGGCAGAAGCATAGAAGTCATATGTATCCTTAAGTTCCAAAGCAGTGTGTTGAAGAGCTGAAGTGGTATCTGAGTTGGTCTGAGAGAAAGCCCAACGATCTGGTAAGGCTGGTGGTTTCCAAATGCCAACTTGCACAGACAAAAGGTCAATGGGTTAGTGGCCATACAGCGTGCAGACAAGAAACAGACGCATAATGACAGGGAGAAGCATTCAGCAAGCTGCAACCATCAGGTACCAGCACTTGGTTACACACTGGGAATTTGCACTGTCTAGTTTCTTGCTGGATGTACTAACATACAAATATATGAGTTTGGAGCAGGAGTAGGTCATTCAAGCTCTCCAGCACTTTCTACCATTCGATAGGATCTGATTGTAACATTAAAACTGCATTCCCTCTGATCCTGATAACCTTTCATCTTTTTGCTTTACAAAAATCTATCCACCTCTGCCTTAAAGGTAGTCCAGGACTCAGCTTTCATAACCTTTTGAGGAAGTCAGGTCCAAAGAGTCATGACACTCTGAGAGAAAAAAAAACTGCCTGATCTCTGTTTTAAATGGGCAACTCTGATTTTCAAAGATTGACTCTTAGTTCTGGATTCTCCTATCAAAGAACCTTGTCAAGACCTCTCAAGATGTTATATGTTTCAAACAAATGACCTCTTTCATTGAATACAAGCTTAGCCTGTCAAGCTTTTCTCATAAGAAATGCTCACCCTCCATTTGTTGGCAATTGGCTGACTAAAATTGTGTGCAGTGCACCATGTATGGTATCACCAAAGCGGCATTTAATTCCAGCAGGACTTCCTTACTTTTCCAAATCCTTGCAATAAAGACTTATGAAGGATTTATACCTGAAAGTATACCAACCATTTATTGTTCTTTAAATGCTGGCAGAACTGTTTTAGTTGTTGTATTTTTTTAGTTCCTGTTTTTTATTTTAGTTTTCGGAATTGGAGATTCCATTTATCTCAGCAAGACAGTAACATTGTTTATTAAATTATAAATGTAGATTACCACGTAACCTTCTTTGAATGAAAACATTTCTGTAAACCTTTGGGTAAAATAACCTTTTCACTAATCTCAAATGAGCCTTTGCAATCTAAAGATAACACTGTAATAATAAAAAAAACTTTAATAATATCAGTTTTGACTTTCCCAGGAGTTTGTACTGTTCACAGTCAATATCAAAAAGCTATTTTGTTAAGAACTACAAGCATTGGGCAAAAATTAACTACAACTACTTCTTAAAGATTATCAAATCATTCTACAGCATCCTTGCTTGTTACATGTAAAACCTATTTCATTGAGTTACAAAAAGGTTTTCGAAGGTGTAACTTCGCCTTGATACCTTTAAACAAACATTCCTATGGATGCTTGCTGGTACATTTACTTAGAGTTATAGAGTTATACAGCACAGATACCAGATCCTTCTGTCCAATTCACCATGCCAACCAGATATCCTAAACTGATTTAGTCCCATTTGTCAGCATTCGGCCCATATCCCTCGAAACCCTTCTTGTTCATGTACCCATCCAGATGCCTTTTAAATGTCATAACTGTATCCACCTCCACCACTTCCTCTGCCATCTAAATTTCACATCTAAAATGGAACATTTCATAAGACATTGACATAATATAGTTTGTCCAAAGCAAATATAGAACTCAAGAACGAGCTAGGAAGTGCTATGTTTAGTCAGCCAGAAAAGGTGGGGTTTTGAATATTGGTGCCCGCGCAAGGTTAAAATATCAGAAGTGTGCTGGCACATCAATAAGCCAGCAGGAATACATTAATTTCTGCATTTAATGGTCATGAGCAGGAAACTCACATGGAACAGTTTATTTTACTATAAATATATACCAAAAACAACTACATCTTTAAACATGGATTCAGACTACCAGCGTGACATCAAAAGTACCAATGAGTTTCTGAAAATAATTGAACACCAGTCCGTTTGGAGGATACTCATGTTGCTGAAATTTGCAGCTCCTGGAAGAAGACCTCAAGTCAGGTGGACCAGGTTGGCATGCATAACCCGTGACGGTCAAATTCATCACAGCCCTGAATTTCTTCACCTCCAGATCTGTTTGTGACCTCTAGAGAGCTTCATCATCTGCTGTGCACAAGTGCATCTCTGTGTAATGTCACTTACATCCTTTTCACTACTGATGTAACCAGTCAGAAAGTGAAGAAGAAGGAATCAAGCAGACGCTCAAATACAAAAACATCAATGAAATTTGGAGTCGACTAAGTAGAAGACAAATTTCAAAAGATGGCCAAGCTTTCTATTTTGTCAGTCTCACCCCATGTAAATAGAATAAGGCAATCAAAACTTTTACAACTGTTAATTTCCTATGTTATTTGTGCCAAATCTTTGAAACTCTTTTCCCGAAAAGGTTGTGGAAACTGAGTCTTTGAATATTTTAAAGGCAGAAGTCAATGGATTTTTGTTAGGCAAGGGGTGAATAGTTATTAGAGATAGCCAGGAGTACAAATTTGAAGGTACAATCATATCATCCATATCATTAAATGGTGGAGCAGACTTGATGGGCTGAATGGCCTACTCCTACTCCTTACTCGTGTGTTTTTATTTCCTGAAAAGGCAGGATATCATACACAATAAGCTAAAATTAACATGGAAGATAGTGCCAATGTATTACCACCACACATCCTAAAAGTCATGTATGTCAACAAGTGGCACTATACGAACTACGTTCAAGACAGCATCTCACCATGCATAATAGATCACCAAGTCCATATATTAGCAGAATTACATTGCAGAATCGATACACAAGTTCATCTTGGCTTCTCAAGATCTTCTAATTTTGAGATACCAAGTCAGCAGTGGCAGGACCACCAGTATTCATAGATCTAGTATAGTCACAATTCATAAGATTCAAACCTCACACACTGATAGAAAAAAAAACACATATCACTCAACTGAGTCAGTCAACAATCTCCAAGAATGTTAATTTGAAGTGAGTTTTAAGGCAGGTACTAGGATGATTGTGTTTGATATGCTATGCACATTAGCCAACCCATACAAAGACAAAGATATTCCTCTTGATCCAGACATTATTCCTCTTGACTATGATTCTGAAGTCATTTTGAGGGTCAATCTGTTACATTTTGTTTGGAGCCAGTGTAGACAGCTGCAATTGGCAACTGCCAAAGCTGAGCAAGAGTTGCAAAAGATCATTATCCAAGGATCGTCTGACAGCGTTGAAGAGGTATCTGAGATTTGTTCACTTTGACCAAACACAGAAAAGCATGGTATTCACTACAAATCAGTTTCATGGGCAAACAAGTCCTAATGCTTAATTCATTATACCAAGCTATCAGGCTGAATCTCGCCTTTTTCAACGTAAACTGCACCAAATTTTTTGCACAAAATCCTACCTTGAGGCCTAGCAATATTTCTTGCCATATTTTGCAAAATGAACCTCATTAACTAGCTACCCTGCACCAATGGCATCTCTCACATCAATTCTATCCTCAACTCACTGTGTGTTCATTCCCAGAAAAGCTCACCTTTCATCAGACATCTACCAAGATACTGGCATCACTTGTGTCAGTGCCAGGCATGTTTCAGAGGCACAGTTAATCACCACATCACATAGGTTACCTGTCATTAGATACATCCCATCTGATATCACCCTGAATCTCTGATACTCTTACCCCAGTACCCAAGGGTCACTCGTAACTTGCCATTGTCCAGTAGGGGAACATCACATTCAGGAAAGAATTTGGATAGGTCCAAACATGAGCTTTTATTGACAACTAGCAAAAGGGAATACAAAGGAAACAAAAACAGGCTGCGGCTCAACTTACAATGTGAATCAACTTGATGTTAACAGTCCGTGATGCGTTTCTGTGATATCATGTATTGTAACTGGATGCCAATCAGGTTGTTTGTGACGTGCAATGTAGCTGTGCTCTGTTATCCATAAGGAGAGCTTCCTCCAGCAAAATGTCTCCATTCTTCTCTTCAGATGACTACTCCTGTACCCTCGGTTCTACACCAACTGTCATATTGCCTCTTTGCCAGCTCAAATGGTGGAAAGTACACCTTGCTAGGATGGTGTGGCTGATCATGGCCAGATTATACTGGAGGACCTCAACCCAGACCATTCCAAGCGGTGGAACCACATCTTAAGCAGCCTTGGTTTCTGTTCCATCTCGGCCTTGATTGCAGTATGTGCACCAATTTGTGATATGCACTGAATTTGTGACCAACACATTACATCAAAAAGGGAGTGCCTGATATGGTCTGACCCTCTTCTCATTTCAGACCCACCCCTCAACCACTTCAATTTCCATTACGTTCATTTGAGTCCATCTTCATACTCACATGACTTGTGATGCAGCAATGCTCTCCTTGGTCTACAGCACCCTTGGAAGTTCCACAAATAGTGGGGTTCCTTTCCCTGGTACTTGCCTTCTTTTAAGTTACTGCCACTAACTCTGCACTACTGAGATGAGAATGTTGGTTTGGCTAGTACCAGTGGCATAGTGCAATCTGCCTTTGACCAACATTAGAAAGCTAAACGTATTCACTTTCCATGTATTGCATATGTGCCGAGAAACGTTTGCAAATGAAATGTAGCTGGAGTTTGCTAATGCATGCTTCATATATTTGTCTCTACAAAGTCCTAGCATCCAGCAAACATTGATTCCATTCTTTCACCCATTAAAGTGACGTGACCATGGCACCACAGGTGTTCTTTGAGTCATTCTTTAGTTGCATTGTGCATCTAGAGAATGGCAAGTGATGGCAGAGAATGCAACTTACAGTGGATACAATCAGCACCAGGCCCCATGTGGTTGCCACATACTTCCTCAGTGTGTCCATGTCCTTTTATCACTCGCATTACCCCAACAATCCATTTCAACCCATCCTCTCATGTGGGGATCCATCTCATTGATTTTGTCTCCAACTGCCCCCCCTGCCCCCAAATCCCTGATATTACACCTTGTTCCTTTATGTTCCCCTTGTGGAGGCGACAGTAATGGTCACTAGTCAATAACCCCTTCTCCCTACAGTCAATCTTGCCTTCTAATGCTGTTCATCAGACATCTCAAGTCACCCCATCACCATCCTTATTTCCACCTCCACAAATGCCTCTGCTTTCCCCCCAGTCTTGACTCCCCCACCACTTGTGGCAGTGATCTTCCTCTGCTGCCCCTACAGACCCCCTTGCACCCTCCTTAATAATTGATGGATGTTGCTGGTTTTAACCCAATCACAGGCAGATCATACAGCATATCTTGGACACTGTGCTATATGGGCTTGCAGGAGTGGAAATGGATTACAGGCATTGGTGGCGTTGTACAAATGCATTCATTGCCTGATTGAGGCTTGGTAACAGGAAGGGGATGGCCATACTGAGGGTCACTCTCCCACTCTAGATGCTGAACCCCTGTTGCCCCATAAGCTCGTTTGTGTTTGTATCCTTCACATCTTTGTTAAAGTGTGGCAGCAAAAATGGATAATACCTCATTTCTCTGTCTAGCTAGTATTGGCTTATTATTGGCTATTGTAGTATATGGTCCTATTTATGTAGTATATGGTCCTATTTATGTAGCATAGTACCCCATTTGTGTCATTAATTGCTTTGTTAATTTCTCCTGCAACAATCAAAGATTTGTACACAAGCATTCTCACATCTCTCTTCCAAAATTTTAAAATATCTTTAAAATTAAACTGTTTGGCATGGCTTGTCCTTTCTCATTGTTTCTGCTGAAATGCATCACCCCACAGTTTCTGCACTGAATTTTATCTGTCTTGCCATCTAAATCCATCAGCCTATCTACAATCTCTTGAATTCTATCAAATAACTTCCTCACTGTTCATCATGTATGCTTCATGTTACTCGAAAATTTTAAAATATCAAAAAGTCAAAAGCAGTAATGGTTTTAGTACTGAACTCTGAGGAATACCAGTTTTTAACTCCCTTCAAAGGGGTCAATAAAATGTCATTCACCAAAAACTCTTGTCATCTATGCCTTAGCCAATTTAATATCCACATTGTTTCCAATTTTGTTGCTAAGCTTAACATTTGGTGCTTTAGCAAACAGCTATTGAAAATTCATGTACAAACCAATTGCACATCCCTCACCTGCTGTCTCTGTTACCTCTTGTACTCTCTTGGCTTCTAACTTATCCCATCCACGCTTTGTTCTTTTCCCCACCTTCCCCATTTTTCTTGCTTCACAAGATCTGATACAAAGTTATCTAATTGAAACATTATTTCTGTTGTTTTCTCCACAGGTGCTTCCAGACCTCACTGGGAGTTTCCAGTATTTTTCTGTTTTTACTTCAAAATGGTTTCCACCAATAGATCTCCAATTTGTTTATCTGAGAGACACTGCCTGCAAGGCAGGTGGTCCAAAATTGAAAACTTTATTTGCATAAGATAAGCCAATGAGCACTGGCAGCTCATACTGAATATCCTGATAAGGTCGGAGTACCAATTTCCATTGATCCTTAGGTCTCTTGTTCAAATCTGCATCCTGAGATCAAAATCTTATTGCATTATCTGCTTGGCCCCTTTGGCAAACAGAGTCTACTGTAAAAATATATCTAGTGCAGACTATATGTAAAAGTATTCATTGTACCATTTTGTCAGCTAATTTTCTCTTATCTGCAATAGCACCGTGAATCTATTTGGCTTTATGTGCCTGTCAAATACAGGAAATCCTACATTCGAATAAATAATGAGATCTGGATCTTTTCAAGTGTTAAAGTACAGAACAAGAAATCCCCAAATAAGTCTTTGATAAGAATATACATCACTTGATTTCTGAATTAACCTTTTCGCCCTAGATGTTCCATTGCTTACAATTTTTTTTGTTCTCTGCCTTCTGGAGAAGAACACCCCCACAAACTGTAGAAGCAGCTGCTACTATTAACTTAAAACCATTACAAAAATTAAAATGAAATTCATTACTTTATCTCTTTTATAGCAAGGAAATGTAGCTGATTATACCTCCTGGTTATGAGCAAAAACAATATTCCTACCCACAGGCAGTTTGCACTAAAATACTAATGAACTATGGTGCATGACAATAAAAGAAGTCTGCACAAAGATATAATACAGTCCATAAAAATGAATTATCTTGTGTTTCAGCTCTGTAGCCCTGTAGGTCATCACCAAAAATCTCATTGCCAGAGCAGGGAATTTTGATACCAAGTAAAAACTGCACCATAACATGAAAACAATCATAGCTTGATACAAAAGAAGTTATACTGTTAACAAAATATACAATTACAGACAGATTTCTGGAAACAAATGGCATAGTTTTCAGGAAATCAGTTGAACTGGCAAATGTTAAGTATGCCTTTATTCCAATAATATGCGGACACAAAAATGTAGCGTCCAGGAATATAAGGGAATTCAGCATATTTCCTTGATTTGAAAAGTAATAATGCCAAAAAACTTGAAAACATTAATAAATGTGAGAAAAGAACAGAACAGAATTCCAACAGTGTGGAAACAGGCCATTCGGCCCAAAAAGTCCACATTGACTCTCCAAAGAGCCACCCAGACTCACCCCCCTACCCTATCCCTGTAATGTTGGATTTCCCATGTCTAATCCACTTAACCTATACATCCTTGGAAACTATGTGCAATTTAGCATGACCAATCCACCTAAACTGCTTACCTTTGGACTGTGGGAGGAAACCGAAGCATTCGGAGGAAGCCCACACAGACACAGGGAGAATGTGCAAACTCCACACTGACAGTTGCCGAAGGTTGGGATTGAACCCAGGTCCCTGGCGCTGAGGCAGCACTGCTAACCACTGGGTCACTGTGGTGCCCCAAAGCCACCGTGCTGTCCCTTTTTGTAATTTTAGGCCCTGAGCACCTTCTTCCATATCTTACCCCAGTTCATTTTCAGGGCAGATGTAAGTGATGGCTCCGCAGTATTTCAGTTATTTTGATTTTTCTCTGTTGGCACATAGGTTCTCATGTCTATGTGCCATCAGTCCTTGTTTGCTTTTGTTGCAACCAGTTCCATAGTTGGCACCAATCGGTTTTCAAAAAGAATTCCCTCAACAGTTGGAAGAAGAGGAAAGCTGATGAAAAGATGTCCAGCTCTTTTCTCCACCAGCTGATACCCTCATTGCAGACAATTGAAAAGACTTAGAGTGGCTGATGATGTACGTATGCAAAATGTCCACTCCCAAAAAAAGCTGATTTGAAAGCACCTAAAAGGCACCAAGGCCCAGCTAATTGTACTGCTGGATGTTCCATTTGCACCCTTATAACAGTGTGGCATAATTTACATGATGAAGGTATATGCAGTAAGCAACAGTTATTATAAGTATTTTGAATCAGTTGTTTGGTCACGTTGCAACATATTTCTGACGCAGGTGAGACTTGATCCCAGACCTCCAGGCCCAGAGATAGGGATGCTACCACACATGACAAAAGCTCTTCAAGGGCCATTGAATCCTGATTTCTGGACAATGATTAATGGAAAAGTACCTGCCATGCCCAATTATAATTTTTAAAACACTTGTTCAGGGGGTATGGTGTTGCTGGCTAAGACAGAATTTATTGCCCATCCCTTGAGAAAATAGTGTTGAACTGCCTTTGAACCATCACAGTTGTTTGGATGCAGGTACACTCACAGTGCTGTTAGGGAGCAAGTTCCAGGATATTGACCAAGTGACAGAGAAGGTTTAGGAACACTGTTCCAAGTCAGAAGTTTGTGTGGCTTAGAGAGGAACTTGCAGGTTCCATGCATCTACTGCTCTTGACCTTTTAATTGTTATATATATAGTGCCTTCAGAAGAGCCATAGTGAGCACTGTGTTGAAGTGAGTGAATGTGAATGGTGGTAGTGGATAGGTAGCCTGTCAAGCAGGCTGCTTTGTTCTGGTTGGTCTTAAGGTCCTTAAGTGATGTGGGAGGTGAAGCCAATCAGGCAAATGGAATGTATTCTTCACCCTCCTGACTTGTGCCTTGTAGAGGGCAGGCAGACAGTAGAGAGACAGAAGGCAAGTTACTTGACAGAATTTCTAGACCTGCTGTTGTAGCCATAGTATTTACATGATTGATCCATTTCAGTTTGTTGTCGATGGTAACCCTTCAAGATATTGACAGTCGGACATTCAGCAATGGCACTGCCAATGCATATCAAAGGGAGATGGTTAGATTCTCTCTTGTTGGAGATGGTCATTGCAAATAATCAAAGTTATTTGGCACTAATCAAGCCAAGACAGATCTTTCTACACATGGACATGGACTGCCTCAGCCTCTGTGAAGTTGCGAATGGTACTAAAAATTATGTAATTATCGGCAAACATCCCCACTTCTGACCTAACAACAGAGAGTAGGTCATCGATTAAGTAGCGGAAAATGTTGGGCCTACAGCAGACTCTATGGGTCTCCTGCAGTGATGTCCCAGAATTGAGATGAATGAACTGATAACTGCAACAATATTCCTTTGTGGTTAGTCTAACTCAAAGTATGGATAATTTTCCCCTAATTCCCACTGACTCCAGGTTTCTTGCACTCCTTAATTACACGTTTGTTTAAAATTTGCTTTGTTGTCAAGGGCAGTCATCTCACCTGATCTCTTGAGTTAATCTCTTTTATCAATGTTGCAACCAAGGTTGTAATAAAATCAGGAACGGATCCCAAGCTGAGTGTCAGTTACACATTATTGCTGATAAAGTGACACTTGATCATACTGTCAACAACCTTGATGATCAAGAGATGATCACGGTCAGTATTTAGCCAAGTTGGATTTGTCCGATGCTTTGTGCAAAGGCATACCTGAGCAATTTTCCATATTGTCATTATAGCTATACTGGAACCGCTCAGCTAGGGCTGCAGGTGGTTCTGGAGTACCTCAATACGATTGCTGGCGTGTTGTCAGGGCTAAAGTCCTTGTACTGTCTAGTGCTTCTTTCCATTTAGAATTGTTTTCCAAGATAGCGACACAGTAGGACCCCTCAGCCAGAGCTTGTCTGCTCCTTCCATTTCTTTCCTTTTTCTCCTTTTTTGTGCCCTTTTTGCCTTCTTTCTTTTTACCGTCTGTCCTTGAGCCTAGAGTGAAGTCATTTTGGATTCCCAGCCTTAGTGGGGACCCCTGGCCTCAGTGCGGACCCCTGGCCTCCTCAGGAGCTTCTGGTGAAGCTCGGTGTGGGCTGGAGATGAAGGCCAGCACAGACTAGATGCGAAGCCTGGCACAGTCTGGAAGCTATGTGCTGGCAGGGACGGGGTTGAAAGGACTGCTATTCCGAACTTCTTATTTGTTTGTTTTAAATTTCTTCCTATGATTTTGTACTTTTGTGCCTAAGATGATGCGAAGATATGTAATGCTTAACATCATATTTTCTTATTTTTCTAATCTTTTTCTAAGAATTTGTACTTAAGAATCTGTGTTACTCAGTATCTTTGTACCTAAGATGGCGCTGTAAATGGCAACTTGTAAACTTTTCATTGTATTCATGTGAGTACATGACAATAAAGTGACAATAAAGTTAATTCAATTCTGTTGTCAGACATTCCTTGGTATCAGGTTGAATGAACTGATTTGGTGATGTTGGAAAGCTCAGAAGGATGCTTGGCACTTCTGTCTGAAGATGGTTGTAAGTGTTTCAACCTTATCTTTTGCACTGATGCGCTGGGCTCCTCCATTATTGAGGATGGAGCCTCCTTTGCTGTTAGTTGTTTAATGTCCACCACCATTCATTACTGAATGTGGCAGAAAGACACAAATTAGATCTGATGTGTTAATTGTGAGTTTTTTTACATCTGTCTATCGCATGGTGCTTAGGTTATTTGGCATGCAACGGTCCTATGTTGCAGCTTCATCAAGTTGATACCTAATTGTTGTGATAAATCCTATTGTAAATTTGCTTACCACCTCGCCACCTGCAACAGCCAAGTGAGAGAAAAGTTGAAATGCAGCCTATCATGTAAAAAGGTTGCTGTAACCTAGAACATGGGTGGATGTTTTTGCCTTTTACAGTGATATGGCTTCAAGGTGCTTATTACTTTTCTGATTGAAATGTCATCAAAAAATAAGTACACCCTTTCATAGATGACTACAATTTTCATAAATAATAACAAATTCCAAAGTAAATAAGATGTAATTTAATATTCCTTCACACCATGCTTCCCTGGATGACAAATATGCCTTTCTTTGCACTTTGCTTTGTTCAAAGACTAATGTAATGAGAGGTGGTGAAAGGGTCAAGAGGTGGTCCTCCTTTCATGACATCTTAGTTTATAGGAAGAAGCCACTGTTGATAATATCTCTGCAACATTTGCTTAGGTAACCTGGTGTCATATCCTAGCAGCCAATGGGATGGTGCACTGATGAAGAAAGCATGAAGAATGGCATGTGCTTCCACCCAGAGAAATAGCAACCGCAGGCGGGGCTTGTAAGATTTTGACAGCCATGAAAGAAAGCAGCGTATTAGGCACAACTGAACATCAGATAAATTACTCCATTCCTACTTTTGTAAACAATAATCTGCTAATTTTTCACTTAATGGTTGAGTTTAATATAACATTATTCATTAACTACTGAGATCCAGTCAGTGATTCAACATTTCATTCTTCAAAATCAATGCGATAGTCCTATCTTGATATTAGCAATATAAAATGTTATTTTGTTTAATATAAGGTTCAGTTATTTCTAATCAAACATGTTGTTCACACCTGAGTTAAATATAGACAAACTGGAAAATCATTTGGCATTATACTACTGACAGGAATGGGTCAGCTTGGCCAGAAGTGAGTGGGCAATTTGAGTAATTAATGGCACAACTGAGGGACTTTTTCCAGGGCCACCAGCATTGTGCTGGGGAGGCCTCCAGCTGTGTGAAGGTAGCCTCCCAGAAGCATCAAACCCAGTAGGAGCTATTGCAACTGAAAGTTTATTTGGCCAAGTAAGTGGCCCTCATCAATAATGCCAGCCCCTGATCACTTAGGCATGCATGTCTGACCCAGTAGAAAATTGGGTTGGATCACAGAGGGTGGCATGTTCCCACAACCCAAAGATTCATTACAGAGACAACAAGGTGCAGGGCTGGATGAACACAGCAGGCCAAGCAGCATCATAGGAGCAGAAAGGCTGACGTTTTGGGCCTAGACCCTTCATCAGAAATGGGGAAGGGGAAGGGGGTTCTGAAATAAATAGGGAGGGGGGGGCGGATAGAAGATGGATAGAGGAGAGGATAGGCGGAGAGGAAACAGACAGGTCGAAGAGGCGGGGATGGAGCCAGTAAAGGTGAGTGTAGGTGGGGAGTTAGGGAGGGGATAGGTCAGTCCAGGGAGGACGGACAGGTCAAGGGGGTGGGATGAGGTTAGTAGGTAGGAGATGGGGGTGGAAATTGAGGTGGGAGGAGGGGATAGGTGGGAGGAAGAACAGGTTAGGGAGGCGGGGACGAGCTGGACTGGTTTTGGGATGCGGTAGGGGGAGGGGAGATTTTGAAGCTTGTGAAATCCACATTGATACCATTGGGTGCAGGGTTCCCAAGCGGAATATGAGTTGCTGTTCCTGCAACCTTCGGGTGGCATCGTTGTGGCACTGCAGGAGGCCCAGGATGGACATGTCGTCTGAGGAATGGGAGGGGGAGTTGAAATGGTTCGCGACTGGGAGGTGCAGTTGTTTATTGCGAACCGAGCGTAGGTGTTCTGCAAAG
>NC_063341.1:42143940-42351140 GCF_021869965.1 Rhincodon typus
GGAGGTGCAGTTGTTTATTGCGAACCGAGCGTAGGTGTTCTGCAAAGTGGTCCCCGAGCCTCCACTTGGTTTCCCCGATGTAGAGGAGGCCACAACGGGTACAGCGGATGCAGTATACCACGTTGGCAGATGTGCAGGTGAACATCTGCTTGATGTGGAAAGTCTTCTTGGGGCCTGGGATGGGGGTGAGGGAGGAGGTATGGGGGCAGGTGTAGCACTTCCTGCGGTTGCAGGGAAAAGTGCCGGGTGTGGTGGGGCTGGAGGGGAGTGTGGAGCGGACAAGGGAGTCATGGAGAGAGTGGTCCCTCCGGAAAGCAGATAAGGGTGGGGAGGGAAAGATGTCGGATTGCAGATGGTGGAAGTGTCGGAGGATGATGCGTTGGATCCGGAGGTTGGTGGAGTGGTACGTGAGGACGAGGGGGATTCTTTTTTGGTTCTTTTAGCGGGGACGGGGTGTGAGGGATGAGTTGTGGGAAACGTGGGAGACACGGTTGAGGGGGTTCTCGACCACTGAGGGGGGGAGGTTGCGGTCCTTGAAAAACGAGGACAACTGAGATGTACGGGAGTGGAATGCCTCATCCTGGGAGCAGATGCGGTGGAGGCGAAGGAATTGGGAATAGGGGATGGCATTTTTGCAGGAAGGTGGGTGGGAGGAGGTGTATTCTAGGTAGCTGTGGGAGTCGGTAGGCTTGAAATGGATATCGGTTTCTCGGTGGTTGCCCAAGATGGAGACAGAGAGGTCCAGGAAGGAGAGAGAGGTATTAGAGATGGTCCAGGTGAACTTTCACAAGCTTCAAAATCTCCCCTCCCCCTACCGCATCCCAAAACCAGTCAAGCTCATCCCCACCTCCCTAACCTGTTCTTCCTCCCACCTATCCCCTCCTCCCACCTCAAGCCGCACCCCCATCTCCTACCTACTAACCTCATCCCGCCCCCTTGACCTGTCCGTCCTCCTTGGACTGACCTATCCTCTCCCTAACTCCCCACCTACACTCACCTTTACTGGCCCCATCCCCGCCTCTTCGACCTGTCTGTTTCCTCTCCACCTATCTTCTCCTCTATCCATCTTCTATCCGCCTCCCCCTCTCTCCCTATTTATTTCAGAACCCCCTTCCCCTCCCCCATTTCTGATGAAAGGTCTAGGCCTGAAACGTCAGCCTTTCTGCTCCTATGATGCTGCTTGGCCTGCTGTGTTCATCCAGCTCTGCACCTTGTTGTCTCGGATTCTCCAGCATCTGCAGTTCCTACTATCTCTGATCCAAAGATTCATTAGTTTGCTGCTCATGAAATCAGTTTGTCCCACAGCCATTTTTCACTAGGCAGGATGTTAACTGGCTCAAGGCAAAACTACCACCCCCAGCAGAAGTGAAAGTCCCACCTTAGACAGTTTCTGCCAGCTGGTGTGTGGCGGGTAACTAGTAAGAAAGTTCAGATGGGAAGAGTTAAAGGGGTGGCATTACCTTGTGGGGAAGAAAGGAGGATACCTCCAATGGGGACACCTGCTCACCCAGTAAAAGCTGCTGAACTGACCACTTTGTCATAGACCTCTATCTGTCGTACGTAAAATACTTGGGATGGCAATCAAGCACTTGTGACCATTAACTGGCCACATAAGATTTTAATAAGCACAAGGGTAATGGGTCACCAATACCTCAATCAATTCCTCTAAAATGGGATGAAGGTCAGGTCGGGGGAGGGCACGAATGTGGCATATGGGCCACATAGAGTCATACAGCACGGAAACAGGCACTTCGGTCCAAACAGTCCATACCAAACATGATCCAAAACTAAACTGGTCCCACCTGGCTCTTCCTAGCCCATAGCCCTCCAAACCTTTCCTATTCAGTAGATACTGTGAATTACTAAACAGTAATTTTTCCAATGTAGTAACATCCCATTAATACACCTTTGGCAAAGGCAAATTCAGTAAAAGAGATTGTCTTATGGGCAATTCTCCAGTCCATCAGGTAAAACATCAAGAGAAAATTCTGAGAGAGAGAGAATAGCAGAGAGAGACGTACTGCAGCTTCCAAACCCAGCTTCAAGACTCCAGCTTTTAAAAACTACTACTCAAACCCTAAAACTAAAAATCCTGATTCTGTAGGAGCTTGATCCCACCCATTAAGGCTACTTCTATTGCTCCAACTTTATATTAAAAAACCCAAAGTCCTCACAAACTGTTTATTTTATTGGCTCTGAGTAGACTGATCGACACCTCTGTTTCAACTTTTCTTCATAATAAAAAGGACAAAATACAACTCTTAAAGGCATAGAATCATCACAATTGAGCCATCACTTAGTTATTATGTTTTACAATCTAATCTCTAAATTTCTGACATTATAACAATGACTGTACTTCAAAAGTAGTTCATTGACTATAAAGCACTTTAGGATATAGTAAAAACCACAACACTAATGCAGGTCTTTCTTTTCTCTTTTAAATTCAGACTGCAACAGCCATTCTTCCATTAAGAAGTCAAACAGACTGTAAAAAGGACTTTCAACTCACATCAACCGTTTTTTACTTATTTTATTGGTTTGGCAAATGTACACAAAAACCGTGCAATAGGTCAGTGTGATAATTAGCCACTAAAAATTTGTTTGTTTTTCCAATGACACTATTTTTTGTATGTTTACAGTAATCCCTTTCATATGCATCCCAATCATTACATTTATGCAAGTGTTCCAGCAGCTCATTTGATCTGTGGGTAATGTGAATTCTGAGGAGTAGCTTCAGGCTTCAAACTTTTAATCTGCTTCCATTATCTCTGATCAAGGTGGATCCACAGGGGAGCAGAGTTGCTGGCAGGGCTATGTTGAGGGAAAATACAGCCTAAGTATAAAACATATTAATCACTTTTCTTTCCTCCAGAAACATATACAAATCTAGCTTCTGCCCGGACTCCATGACACCTAGAAATGGACTCTCTGTCCCTTGGTTCAAGCAAATGCCTTTCAGGGAAAGTCATCAGCATAATAATTATTGCCACTGCCTAAGTTGTTGGTGGGAAACTATTAGCAAAGTAAAGGATTTTGGAATAGAACATTACAGATTTCTTATGTTGAGATATGAATCCACAGAAATATTCAGATCTCAGCTACTGTGACAATGGTTAATCCTGGATAAAAAGCTTGCGTGCCAAGGGAATCTTACTGCTCTCCATTTCAAACAACAGATGCAGCCAATTGACTTTAAGCAGAGACCAAGAAAACCTTTGTTATATTATGCTGTATTATGCAGAAGATGAACATCGTTAGATATAAATCTGCAAGCTGCTTTTCATTAACTTCCAATTGTTCCAATCAATCTGACAATTATCAAAAAAGGTCTTAATTATGTTACATAGAATCCTGCAATAATTACCAAAAAATACATACCTTTTGAATTGGCAATTTCAAGCATGAAAATACAGTATATAAAATAAAAATAAAAAATATGAAAAGAACAGCTTCTTCCCTGCTATCAGACTTATGAACGTGCCTCTCATACATTAGAGTTGAGCTTTCTCTGCACCTTCTCTGTAGCTGTAACGTATATTCTATGTTCTATTACCCTGATGTATTTATGTAAGGTGTGATTTGTCTGGTTAGCACACAAACATTACTTTTCACTGTATGTTGGTACATGTGACAATAATAAATCAAACCAAACAGTAAATGGTAGAGACTGAAAATAATGAGAATAGTGAGTAGTATGTAGTGAGAATATTAGATTTTTCACTTTAAGGGGGACTAAAAAGCCAGTGATAATCATTTTGTATTCAAATTTAAACAGAGGAAAATAAGTCCTACAATTCTATTCATATAGATTGCTGAAGTGATAATGATGCAGTAAAATCTGATATAATATTGGCAGTGCCAATAATTATTACGCTGATGACTTTCCCTTAAAGGCATTTGCTTGAACCAAGGGACAGAGAGTCCATTTCTCAGGTGTCATGGAGTCCGGGCAGAAGCTAGATTTGTATATGTTTCTGGAGGAAAGAAAAGTGATTAATTATTTCTCTTACCTTTTTTGATAACTCAGTTTAAAATTTGCAAAACACAATTTTCACTGACATAATGCCAAGGGCTTGATAAGAGAAAAAGTTACTGAAGCAAACTAAATTAATTTATCAAAAGACATTGTCTTAGAATCCATATTATACTTCTCTTAGCAGCTTATCAAATGGTGACACAAATTTATAGCATGCAAAATCTGTCCTTGCATGAAGAATAAACTAACTGCAATATTTAGTTTTTAGTTAATCAAAGTAATAATACGAAATCTTCAGTTTTCAGGGAACAATCTCGTTAATCAGATGGCAGTATAACCTGGGTCTAATTATTTGTCCATGTCATTTTATCCAACCTTGAGAAGATCAGCATCTTCTTTATTCCTGCTATATTGCCAGATTTCTATTTGGCTCTAGCTTTCCAATCTCTTCTCATGTTACGGTCTTTATTGGTATCGTGGTCCTCTGTATTTTTTTAGTTCAATGTGACTTCACAAGTAGCTTTCCATGGTTTGCTTGCAGACTTTTGATTGATTATCATGTAGAATACTCTGTTTTACATAGGACTTCCACATTTGATGCAAATTTTATCTTCTAGCCTACTTTTAGTTTAAAGTACTTTTAGGTCTTAATACTCATTAATCTTTTGCACGTTTTGTATTCTAATATATCTTCTGCTACTTTGAACATGATAAAATAATGTTTTCTATTTCAATGTATTTCAATACATTGGCAGATAAATTACTTAATGCAACAAGCCTCCCTTCATTAAGTTTGATGAATTGAAGCCTCATTTCTGAAACATTTCATTTCCGATCACTGAAACTGATATACAATGTATCGATCTCATGACATACAATTTTGTGTAGATATCTGCTCAATTTATTCATCCCAACAAATGTGCTGAATTTTCTCAAAAATGGGTTAAGTGTGAATTTCAGGAGTTTCACGGAGGGTTTCTCCATTGTTTACCTCATTCAGTACACACCAAGAATCTATGGTCTCATTCTTCTGCTAGCTTGGGCACCCAGCACCAGAGGCACACACCATACTGGGGCTTTCAGGGTTTCCTGTTGCCAGTGCCATATTTAAAGCCAAGCTATGCACCAGGTCAAACAATGCCAGTTAGGATTGGCCTTTACAGTAAATGTAGGAGGAGGAAATCAAGAAATAATGGCTTTTGAGACACATGGTAGCACTTCATTGTAAAGAGAATATCATATTCATAACTATGCTGCACTTAAAATCACCACCTGCCTGATTGACTATCATTGAAGCTACAGCTACAGGAATGAAGCTACAGAATAACATCACTCACTCACTCTGTTACACACATATTTTCTCTCTACCTTTTTGGTTTATAAATAGTGGGGTTACATTGGCTCCCCTCCAATCTGTGGTGGTTTACAAAATCATTAGGGGCATCAATAGGGTGACTAGCCAAGATCTTTATCCCAGGGTAAGGGAGTCCAAAACTACAGGGCATAGGTTTAAGGTGAGAAGGGTGAGAGGTTTAAGGTGAGAGGGATAAGATTTAACAGGGACCTGAGGGGCAACTTTTTCATGCAAAGAGTGGTGCATGTATGAAACAAGCTGCCAGAGGAGGCAGGTACAATTAGTACATTTAAAAGGCATCTGGATGGGTACATGATTAGGAAGGGCTTACAGAGATATGACCCAAATGCTGGCAAATGGGACTAGATCAGTTTAGGATATCTGGTCAGTGCAGATGAGTTGGATCAAAGCGTCTGTTTCCATGCTGTAACACTCTCTGACTCTGTGAATCATAAAATCATAGAATCCCTACAGTGTGGAAACAGGCCCTTCGGCCCAACCAGTCCACACCGAACCTCAAAGCATCCCACCCAGACCCACCCCGCTATAACCCACCTAATCTACACATCCCTGCAATACGGGCAATTTAGCATGGCCAATCCACCTAGCATGCACATCCTTGGACTGGAGAAGTTGAGAAGGAGAGGCCTTCGTGGTGACCTCTGCCAGAATTGAAATTGAATCCACACTGTTGGTGTCATTTCTGCTTTGTAAACCAGTTGTCCAGCCAGTTGAGCCAACTGACCCCCTTATAGCTTTAACTACGTCAAAACTTCCTGTGATCATGGGTGAAGAGACAGAACAGTTACAGGAACAAGTTACAGGTATTTTCCATCCTGTGTTTAGCCACTGGCAGCTGCAAAGTCCATCACCGGAGGTCAAACTAAAACCATGAGCAAAATGTTATTATTTCAAGAGATAATTCAAAGGAAGTATTTGGCATGCCTTCATTAACTGGAGGAAGCACTGAGGCCAGCAAGCACATAGTGCTTTGAATGTGAGGCTTCAATGTTCTACTACTGACCTAGGTCAAGTCCTAATGGGCATTGCTGGGTCTGCAGGTGAAGAAACCAACATGACCTAATCCTCATCAATTTATCTACCATAGATTCACCTACAGTATCAACAGAAGTGACCACTACAGACCTTGTAGTGATAAAGGCCCATATTCACTCTTCAGTGCATTGTGCACGCAACATGGATTATTTTAAACATATCTACCAACTTCAGACTGGGAATCCATGAAGTGCTGTGGGTCATCAGTAGCTGAATTGTAATTCAGGTCGAGACCCTTCCTCAGAAATGTGAGACTACTCTTTTCCTAATGCCCATTGTAGAATAACATTGTGCCATTGTTGAATGTGGCAGCATCATATTTTGGAAATCCATCAAACACTAGCTGACATCAACTTTTATTAACAACAGGAAATTTTTAAAAAAAGCCACAACAAATTGCATTTGCTTCTGGGACTAAACAGAGGTTGCTTGCCTTTTGACAAATATCATATTTACAGTCAATTAGATTTATTAATAATGGATTCCATTAAGTCCTGTCTACCCCCATGTACCCAATGCTGCACCACACTATCATGGTGAAGAATATGCTCTGTGTCCTCAATGTCCATATCTTTCTCCTCAGAACACTGGTGCCACTCTCCCAGCTCTGCACTGTTCATCACATGCCCTCTTAGCCTGTTACACATGTACAGGGCACAGCATGCAAGTATTATGTGGCATACTCTGTCTACAATGCAATGTAAGGCACCGGCCCCAACTGATTCAAGCATCTAAACCTCACCTTCAACATGGCAAAAATTTGCTCCTTGATAGCCCTGATGAGAAAACAGGCAATACTCAGCCTCACTCGGAGGTCGCAACAGCCATCCCTTGTCAGCCAGCAGCCATCCTTGTAAAGCTTCTGGCCCTTGAAATGAAGCAGGAACCTTAGAGTTATAAAGGATATAGGCATAACGGCTGCTTCCAAGGTATCTGGCGCAGATTTCTAAGATATGATCATGGTGACCATAGATGACTTGCACCTTGACAAATGGAACGTCTTGCCATTGGTGAAATCTAATGCTTTATGGCATGGCACATTTAACGCAATATGTGTACGGTCTATAGGGCTCTGCACCCAGGACAGGCAGCTTTATTGGCAACATCTATTGTATGGACTGTAGCACTGATTTCATCACCGGAAATTAGCAATAGCTTTAATACATTTCTGCATCACAAGTCCTGCTGCAGCAGAAGACACAGCTTTGTGATGGTGTCCTGGAACATCCTCATTCAGGGGTGTCACTGCATCTTGCTCATCTGGAGGAAACAGCATCAAGGATGATAGACTCTCATCCTCCTGTATCCCTTCACATCCTGCGGGGAGCTTCTCCTGAGATTATGGAGGCTTTTCAGCAGGTACTGGCAGATACCGTGTGTCATGGGCTTACTGATACATTTCTTCCTTTTCAATTTCTCTCTGTCTTTGTTTGCACCAATCACAGCAATGATAACACCTGCTGTGGCGAGATCCATTGGCAACCATTCCAATGGACTTATGTGAGGAATATCAGAAACAAATCAGATTCATACTAATGTGAGCAGTGGTCAGTTACATCACACAAAAATGACAGTTTATTATTGTCTTCTAAACAACAGGACGTGGAAGACTCCAACAAAAATGGATTTTCCTAAATTTTGGCATAGTATACAACTTGTAATGATAATAAAAGATATAAGACAGTACAAATAAGTCAATAATGTAACTCAGTAATTAAAACTCATTAATGATGGGAAGATAAGTGATGCATTGGGCTGCAGTCTGTGGAAGCTCATGGATGTGACTGTGTTCCAGGGCAAACATATCTGCAATGTGTTTGAAGTATGAGCAGCCTCAGCTCAGAGTTTATGAGCTGCAGACTGAACTAGAAGCACTATGGTACATCAAGTAGAGGGCAAGAGATCTGGATCTTTATTCCAGGAGGTTGTAACGGTGTTTAGGATGGGTTCTGAAACAAAAAACGGAAATTGCTGGAGAAACCGATTTTTTGAGTGGTCAGGGACTGGATGGTATATCTGTGGGAAGACAGGAAGGTGGCCCAGACAGCAGGATGCCAGCCTGTCCAATTGTCTAAAGGTTTTGAAGTTCTATCAGCCTGTTTGAATTTGAAAGGGGGCTGCAGGGTGAATGTGCAAACTGACCATGGCATCATGGTACAAGTACCACAACATGGGTAGAACCAGGAAAGACATTCTGTAGAAATTATGAGCAGCAAGACACTAAACTGAAAAGGAGAACTTCAAAGGATATTATCTCTGGATTAATATCTAAGCTGGGAGCAAATTGGCAAAAGTTACAATAAATTAGAGAGATGAATACCAGGGCTCAAAGACTGGTATGGGAGAAGTAGGTTCGGGTTCATTGGGCTCTGGTCTGTGATATTTATCTTGTGTAATTCTTCATTAAGATTGAAATTATCCATTGAGCTGCTTGTCTCTCACTGTTATCTACTTTCTACCAATGCACCAAACTAAACCTTCTCCAAAGTTCATCCAGCCCTAAGAATGAATTCACATCTTTCCCACATTTTTTACCTTTCCATATTCCCTTCTAAAGCTCATCTTGAACAAGAGGCCTACCTCCACTTCTTTTGACCTCATTCCCATTAAGTTGCTGATTATCTGACATCTCTTTCTGGCTTTTGTTCCAAACGACTCATGATCCTTTCAAAACTGCAACTACCTGCATTACTCTTCACTGAAGTGACTTCTCCTCAACCCTTCTGTCCTTGCAAATTGGTGCTCCATTTTCAACGTTCCTGTTGTTAAGCCTGTTACCTCTCAAATCCAAACCTATGTTTCCATAAATCTATTTTGAATCTCTCTAAAGCACTGAAATTGATCTAATGGAATGAAATCCTTGGTGACTGTGGTGAACTATCTTTGGCGCCACACAACTCTATAGGTCCACATGCTTTTATAAGTAAGTGAATTCATCAAAGCCTTGCCAGCCCATGCAGCTGTTCTCTCATTAGACAGAGACAACTGGTGATGGTTTAACCTGAGGGTCACCACGCTTCAGGTTATGGGAGAGGTTGATAACGAGAATCCTTCATGGAACTCATACCATTGGCATCACTCTGCATTGCAAATCAGCCATCAAGTCAACTGAGCTAATCAAACTCCCTGCCTTTATAGCCATAATAAGAACTAAGACATAAGAATATGGAGCATGAATAGGCAATTCAGTCACTCAAGCCTACTCCGCCATTTGATGAAATCATGGCTGATCTCATCTCAGCCTCAATTCTACTTTCCTTCCCACTTTCCATTACTCTTCAATCCATTGCTAATAAAATATCTGTCTACCTCTTCCTGAAAGGAAAATTACAGGCCGATTAGCCTAACCTCGGTCGTGGGCAAGATTTTGGAGTCCTTTGTAAAGGATGAGATTTCTGAATATTTGGAAGTGTATACTAAAATAGGGCAAAGTCAGCATGGTTTTGTCAAGGGGAGGTCATGCCTGACAAATCTGCTAGAATTCTTTGAGGAAGTAATGAGCAGGTTAGACCAAGGAAAGCCAATGGATGTTATCTACCTGGACTTCAAGAAAGCCTTTGATAAGATGCCACACAGGAGGCTGTTGAGTAAGATAAGGGACCATGGTGTTAGAGGCAAGGTGCTAGCATGGATTGAAGTTTGGCTGTCTGGCAGAAAGTAGAGGGTGGGGATAAAGGGGTCTTTCTCAGGATGGCAGCCGGTGATGAGTAGTGTTCCGCAAGGGTTGGTGCTGGGACCACAACTCTTCACTTTGTACATTAATGATCAAATAAAGGAACTGTGGGCATTCTGGCTAAGTTTGCAGACGATACAAAGATAGGTGGAGGGACAGGTAGTATTGAGGAGGTGGTGAGGCTGTAGAAGGACTTGGACAGGTTAGGAGAGTGGGCAAAGAAGTGGCAGATAGAGTACAACGTGGGAAAGTGTAAGGTCATGCACTTTGGTATAAAGAATAAAAGCATGGACTATTTTCTAAATGGGGAGAAAATTCAGAAGTCTGAAGTGCAAAGAGACTTGGGAGTTCTAGTCCAGGATTCTCTCAAGGTAAACTTGCAGGTTGAGTCAGTAGTCGGGAAGGCAAATGCAATGTTGGCATTTATTTTGAGAGGATATGAATATAAAAGCAGAGATGTACTACTGAGGCTTTATAAGGCGCTGATCAGGCCACATTTGGAGTATTGTGTGCAGTTTTGGGCCCCAAATCTCAGGAAGGATGTACTGGTCCTGGAGCGGGTTCAGAGGAAGTTCACGAGAATGGTCCCAGGAATGGAAAGCTTAACACAGGAGGAACATTTGAGGACTGTGGGACTATACTCATTGGAGTTTAGAAGAATGAGGGGGGATCTAATTGAAACTTTCAAAATACTGAATGGCCTGGACAAAGTGGATGTTGGGAAGATGCTTCCATTGGTAGGACAGTCTAGGACCCTACGGCACAGCCTTAGAGTAAAGGTATGACCTTTTAGAACGGACATAAGGAGAAATTTCTTCAGCCAGAGAGTGGTGAATCTATGGAATTCACTGCCACAGAAGGCTGTGGAGGGCAGGTCATTGAGTACATTTAAGACTGAGATAGATAGGTTCTTGATTATCAAGGGGATCAAAGGTTTCGTAGAAGATTTCATAGAATCCCTACAGTGTGGAAACAGGCCCTGTGGCCCAACAAGTCTACACCAAACCTCAGAGCATCCCACCCAGACCCATCCCCCTATAACCCACCTAATCTACACATCCCTGAACACTACCGTGCTGCCCTCGGTTATGGGGAGAAAGCAGGAGAATGGGGTCGATGAACTTATCAGCCATGATTGAATGTCGGAGCAGACTCGATGGGCCGAATGGCCTAATTTCTGCTCCTGTCTTATGGTCTTAAATTTGTTCAATTTCTCAGTATCCAACACACTCTAGGATGGTGAATTCCACAGATTCACGACCTTTAAGTAATTTCTCCTCATTTCTGTTTTAAATCTACTTCCCCTTAACCTAAAACTATGACTTCTCATTCGACATTGCCCCATATAAGGAAATATCCTTTCTATGTCTAATTTGTCAATACCCTTCTGTATCTTATGTACCTCAATTAGATCTCCTCTCATTCTTCTAAATTCCAGACAGTACAGTCCTAAAGTGTTGAAACTCTCTTCGTAAGGCATACCTCTCACCTCTGGAATTAATCCAGTGAAACTCCACTGAACTGCCTCCAATACAAACACAACATTCCTCAAGTAAGGGGACCAAAATTGTTCGCAGTACTTCACGTTTTGGAAAACGTTTAGGAATACCTAGTACGGAAGTTATTATCTCTAGTACCTGCCAAAAACCATGTATCCTTACCACCAATTCATTTATTATCCCAACTACTGTCATCAACTACTTCCTTTTGCCTCTGTAAAATTAATAGTCCCCTGTTCTTGCCTCAAGCTACACGCCCATTCATTCTGCAGATGCCCAAAATCTAAAAAAAAAAGTTTCAGAATTACTCAGCAGGTCAGAGTACATGGACTAGATTTCACATTGGTCAGCAGGGTTGGGGAGGCAGAAAGGAAAGTGTGCAGTCCGTTTGCTCCCATTGCTACTGATCCTCACAGCATAACTGAGTATCAACAGATCAATTAGTGTGCCACCAGTGGGCTTCTCAATTAATTGTACAGTGAAGGTAGAATGTTTTCTAGGTTAATGTTCAAATGTAAACTGAATTTGGGTTCTGGCTAACAATGTAAAGGGCTGTGGGCATTGGTGGTAGGAAGTCTGAGGGGAAACCAGATTTTGTAAGAATCCTTTCTGACAGAAGTCTTCCACATTTTCAAATGAAAGACTCTGTGTCCTGCATGTCTTTGGTGTCCAATGACTATTGTCGTTTGGCTTTTGCAGCTGACTATGTTTGTTCAACATCTGAATGCACCTCTCTCTTCTTGTTAGAGGATGTGGCCAATCCAATGAATCTTTCTGGGATGTTCCACACTAATTAGTGAAGCTAGGTCACATGGGATTCAGGGAGAGCTTGCCAGTTGGATACAATATTGGTTTGAGTGTAGGAGGCAGAGGGTGGTGGTAGAGAATGTTTTTTTGGAATTGAGGCTGGTGACCAGTGGTGCTCCACAGGGGTTGGTGCTGGGTCCATTTTTGTTTGTAATTTATATAAATTATTTGAATGAGAATTTAGAAGGCATGATTAGTAAGTTTGCAGATGACACCAAAACTGGTCGTATAGTCGAAAGTGAAGATTACCTAAGATTATAAAGGGATCTTGATCAATTGGACCAATGGGCTGAGGAGTGGCACATGGAGTTTAATTTGGGTAAATGTAAGGTATTGCATTTGGTAAAACAAACAAGTATTGAGTTATAAGGATAGGCTGGAACTTTTTTCACTGGGGCATAGCAGGTTAAGGGGTGACCTTGCAGAGGTATGTAAAATCATGAGGGGCATAGATAAGGTGAATAGCAAAGGTCTTTGTCCCCAAGGCAGATGAGTTCAAAACAAGGGGGCATATTTTTAAGGTGAGAAGAGAAAGATTTAAAAGGGACATGAGGTGAGGTGCTACATTTCACACAGAGGGTGGTTTGTATCTGGAATGAACAACCAGAAGAAGTGGTAAATGCAGGTGGAGTTACAACATTTAGAAGACATTTGGATAGGTACATGGAGTGGAAAGGATTAGAGGTATATGGGCCAAATGCAGGCAAGTTGAACCAGTTTAGTTTGGGTAATTTGTCGCATGGACAAGATGAACTGAAGCATCTGTTTCCGTGCTGCGAGATTCTATTACTCTATTAGAGTTTACCATGACAATTAATGATGTCTAAGACAGGGCACAGCACAGAGCACAACCTGCATTGGTCCAAACAACTGAACCACATTTTGAGAAGATCAATGTCCCTGACAGATGCATGGCTCTTATTGTAATGCAGTCCAGCACCTGACCACAGGTTTCTCACCAAGGTCAAAAGTAATTCCTTGAATGGATAATCCTTGTCCATGAATCTATCTCTCCATCAACCAAACAGCTGTGGCTCCTGAGAGTGCTGAAAGATGCATGTGTCTTGACTACTTCATTGATAAAATGCACAAATCTGCATAATACTTTGCCATTGATCATGTACCTGCTGGATATTTAGTGACTGAAACCCTTTTCTAATTACAAATGTCATGTGTAGGCTGGCTGAAGCCATAACAGCAACAAGCATGCAACCTATGACACCTTGCATTTTTGGGAATCCAGCAATGCTCCCTCTGGCTCTCTCTGCCTGACCAACCTCATCCTTGATGAAGATGATCAATTATATTATAGGCCTAAACATTGCACTCATCACCACCTTTATGCAATGGTGTGCAGAAGTTCGTGAAATCCTGTAAAGATCTCTGGCTTATGCCTGGAAAGACCCTGAAGTATAAAAATTCCAAGCCACCATTACCTTTAGAACCAGAAAGATTGGGCACCCACCTATGTAATTAGAACTAAAATCATTAGCTAGCAGGTCACACAGGAACGTCATTGTTTCCTGGGAGATGGAGATTGTGCAGATACTAGACTTTGGAAATTCATCCTCTGCTTGTAGACTCTGTGTGCTGCATAATGCTTTCTCCTTTAACAAACTGGCTTCTGTTGTTTTTTTGTCATCTTATACCCTTGGCAGAGGACCAGGTCTACCACACATCCACTCTGTTTTTTTTTATAGCTTGTATGAAGTCTGTTCTGACTTGGATCTTTTAAACAACCAGCCTCTCTTGCCAGTAAGCCCTGTTGTGTCCAAAATTTTTCTGGGATTGACCCAACTTCACCTGGGCCGTCACCCCGGGTAATGAAGATCATGTCCCCAGATGCAGTATTACCTGAGACAGGCAGATAAAGCCAGAATTTTCCTGACTCCTGCCAACCGACTTGAGCACAAAAATCTGACTCATAAAACTGACTTACAGCCATGGAAGAGAAAGCAATGCAAGTATGCAAATCTCTGCAGAAACTTATGATAACTTATGAAATTTTAATGAAGAACATTGAAACAAAAATGTTGTTAAACAATGCAAAAGGAAGTCATGTTTGGTAAACAGGTAGGCCGAGAATTTGTTATAACAATACCAGCAACAAACTCTCTGATTTGTAATGCAGATTGTTTAGGGAATGAATTGGCCTTTAGAATCCAAACAGCAGAGCAGAGACTGGGGTGTATCATCACACCAAACAATGTTCTTTCAATTTGATATGTTTCTTTTCTATAAATTTCCTTTAACCATTTGTTGCTTCTGTTACAGTGCCTACGTGGGGTCTGCTGAACCCATTAAAGTTTGTTATTTTAAGAGTAGAGAGTGAATGGCCAATATATTGATCCCACGCCATAGTGTTAAAGAAACATAGGAGTAGGCTATTCAAGCCTTTGAGGCTGCTCCACCAATCAATCTGATCATGGCTGATTATCCAACTCAGTACACTGTTCCCACTTTCTCCGTCTACCCTTTGATCCCACTAGCCCCATTATATCTAACTCCTTCTTGAAAGCCATTGAGTGTATTGGCCTCAACCCCTTCTGTGATAGACAATTCCACAGGCTGACCACTTTCTGAGGTAAGAAATTTTTCCTCATCTCAGTCCTAAATGGCCTATCTCGAATCCTTAAACTGTGACCCCACATTCTCAACTCTCCTGTCATCGGGAATATGCTTTCTGTGAATAACAGCGGTCAAAGCAACGATCTCTGTGATACCTCTTCAGTGACTGCCTGGCTCAGAAATAAGACCTGGTTCTTCCTACCCTTTGTTACGCGTCAGCCAACTTGTTCTCTATCCATGTCAGTGCACTCCCCCAATCCCAAGCGTTTTAATTTTAAAAGGTCAGTAGTCACACAACACTAGCTTATAGTCCAACAGGTTTATTTGAAATCACGAGCTTTCAGAGTGCTGCTCCTTCATCAGGTGAAATTTTCGACTGGTCCGTGGATGCTGAGTTTGGACTTCATCTGACAAAGGAGCAGTACTTGGAAAGCTTGCGATTTCAAATAAACCTTCTGGATTATAACCTGGTGTCATCTGAGTTCTGATATTGTACACCACAGTCCAACACCAGAACCTCCACATCATGGCTTTTAATTTTAATGCTTATCTCTTAAGTAGACCTTATCAAAAGCCTTCTTAAAGTCCAAGTAACCCACAACCACTAGTTCCCCATTACAAACTCTTTTAATTACATTCTCAAATAATTCCAGCAGATTTGTCAAGAATGATTTCCTTTTCATAAATCCATGCCAACACTATCCGTTCCTGTCACTGTTTTACAAATGGTCTACTCTTAAATCTTTCATAACTCAAGCATTTTCCACACGACCAATGTCAGGCTAACCAGTCTATAATTCACAAACAAAATCAGAAATTTCCAGAAAGTCCCAGCAGGTCTGGCAGCATATGTGGAGAGAAAGCAGGGTTAATGTTTCAGATCCAGTGACCTTTCTTCAAAATTGATTGTAGCTAGGTATGTATGGTGAAGATAGAGTTAGGGATGGGCGAAGAGTAAAGATAGGTGAAGACAGAGCCCAGAGGGAGAGAACATCAAAAAAAACAAAGAACTGCAGATGATGGACATCTGAAACAAAAACAAATGCTGGAAAAACTCAGCAGTTTTCAGTTCTAATTGTTAGTTTTGGAATATCTTGAGCAATGCCTCCACTTCCTCCTAAACACTTGAAGGTGAGTCATCAAGTTCTTGGAACTTGTCTGCGTTTAGTCCCATTAGTTTATCAAATATTTTAGCCTGTGAAATATTTTAAAGGTAACTTTCGTAACATACTCTGCAGCTGCAATAATGTGTCCTGATTTAAACCACTTGGCCTATCAAAGGAGGCAGGGAAGTGATACCCTCCAATCATCTATCTGTTTTCCTACAATGTCACACTTAGCCTTGATAGCTTGCATCTGCCATCACTGCTGATCTTCTCATGCAAATCCCTTCTTCTCTTTATGAAACTGATGCCCTGCTCTCTCTGGTGCTATTTCAGAAGCTGCTGTTCCTGCTTTCTCTCCCAGTCCTTACAAACTGCAAATCATTCCGATATTGAACATATCCTCAGTTAAATTTGCCTACTGCACCAAATTTTCAATTTATAAATGAATGCTTGCAGATGTAGCTATCTGATAGTTCTGGGTATTACAATTAGTCTGTCCATTTGAGAATTAGTAATATGCCTCCAACTTGCAATGCCCTCTTTTCTCCATTCACCAGAGCATCACATGTCATTCATTGCGGGGCTGTTGGTTGTATTTCCTTTCTGCTGCTGTGATTTGACCTCTTATGTTTGGTCCCCGCCCTTCTTTCTGAATTGGACTGAATTTCTGCAGGCTGTTTCTTAATTGGCCATTTCTTGGAAGATTGTGCTGATGTCCCACCACTCAATTTTCTCAGTTCCTAGCCAGAAAGCATCTGCCAGCAGGATTGCCATACTATGGGAAAATTCAATCCAAAATGTATTGTGTCTTAGAACTTATAGCTGGAATTCCGCACCCTTTTATTGGGATAACTTCTGCTTTAAAGCAAAAAGGCAAGGAATTTCAAACAGTGACTGTATGCAGCAGTGTAAATTTGTTGTCCTATTTCATCCTACTTACCTCTACAGGTCCCAAATCAATTGTGGCCAAGAGTCCAGTGCTCTTCTAAATCAACCATTCAAAAAAGCATCAGAAGGCACTGGTGAGACAACAGGACTGATATTTCAGCTGCACACAACAGTACTTGAACTTCATCATTCACACCATGCACCAAGTACAATCCTAAATTTCATTGTTTCCATTCACAATGCTGTAAACACTACTATTTATTTCCACTTTAACATGTTAGCTTGATGGTTTAGAATAGTTGACTACAACACTTCTAACCATTCAGTGACATTTTTAAATGTCAAAACAATTCAACTATAACAGCATAAGATCTCTTTTTTTGCATCTCTGCTCCAGTAACTTTAATAAAGTAAAAACCTTCATAGGAACAAGTTGCATAGGAATTAAAGGGCATACAAATGTTTGTCAAAGGTCTTTACTTAATATCGACCTAACTATGTAATTTAACTTCAGTGTTTATTGTATTACCCATATCAAGAGACCATTGTATTATTTAGCAAATGAAAAAAGTTTTAATGTAAACAGATCAAAGTAGCAATTTCTTAAAGTAATGGTTCATAGAACAAATTGGGTTACCATTTAGGTCTGGTTGCAGACTTCCTTAGTCATGTTATTGACAAAAGTCAACTTCCCAAACAAGCACATGTTTAACTGAAATCTGAACTTCTGCATGAAAATTTAAGGAGGTATGACACATCAAAATCTAGATCATGTTGTATCCTAATAACATTGTACTATATTCAACTATAATACAGCACTGTATAATACTGGTTTCTCCTATTTGATATTAAGCTACAAAGCTGACAGACCATTTGGTCAGGCCTAACCACTGTCTTGAATTTAGTTTACAAAGTAACATGATGCATGTGAAATAATAAATAATCAAATTAGACAGCTATATATTCTTTCGCTTTCAAAGGCATATTAATATGTTTTATGAATGCAATATAATAGTTTTTTGCAGTTTTTTTAATTTATTTATAAGCTGTAAGCAATGCAACATTATGGTTCACTACTATATGGTGAAGATAATTGGTAGACTCCCATAAAACACTCAACTGATGAAATACTGCTGAATTTATCCATATTTGGATTAATTCCAGCTAAATAGGCATTAACAGGTATGATAGAGAGAATGGTTGGGGAGAATGTAAACTAGATACAAAGGTTTAAAATGCATATCAATTGGAGCAAACTCTTAAGGCATAACAGCGAAAACACAAAAGAAAGCTTAACAAAAGTGTTACATATTATTCTAATAGTGGGATATACACAAAGTGAAAGTGTTAATAAAGTTAACAAAAAAGCTAAAAAGCACTGAAGCACTGAAGTTTTGCTTGCATGAAGGTAAGAGTTCTGGCAAATAAGGTCTGTAATCTACAACAACACAAGAAATAGAAGCAGTCTGCCCTTTCGAGACTGCTTTGCCATTCAATATGATTGTGTCTGATTCTGGATTTCAAATCCACCATTCCATTGATTCCTCAGATCCCTTTATTCCCTGAGAGACCAGAAATCTTTCAACCCTAGCCTTAAACGTATTCAATGAAATAGCATCCATATCCCTCCGAGGCAGGCAATTCCAAAGATTCACAAAGATTTGAATGAAGGAATTTCACCTCATCTCCTAAATGACTGCTCCCCCAGCCTGAGACTGTGTCCTTGCTTTAAATTCCCAAATCAACAGAAACAATCTCTTAGCATCGACCCTATCAAACCCTGTTAGAATCTTGTATGTTTCAATGAGATCACATCTCATTCTTTTAAACTTCAAAGGATGTAGGTATAAGAAATAAATTTCCTTAATAATCTTTTTTGGGTAGTATAGAAATCTATAAGAATTAGCTAGCTCACCACTGATTTTCTCTCTCAAAAACACCATAAGCAATAGTACCATTTCATTTCCCAAAGACAAGGTCAATGCAATCTTGAGAATTTGGAAACATAGCTAGCCTCCCCAAGGAAGGATGCCATAGACTGGACACACATGACACAGAGAGGGCCATATCATATGACTGTAGAACTCATCAATAGAAAGACGTTCCATTGGATTAATACCCAGATGATCTATGATCACCATTTCAACTTCCTGAGGATTTGTGCCCATGAATCCCACATTATGGGAGAGCACCCTTATGTACCTTGTGTATTTGATGGTCCAGGTGCCATATAAGGCTGGATACTGGGGGACAAGGTCGCCCACTGCGAACATGGTTCATGACACCATTGCACAGCCCCAGTATTGATCTGGATTGCAGATATAATGGTGGCCATGTTTCGACCAAGGCCACGGAGGAGTAGAGTATAAGGTTGCTGAAGTTGTAGTTCCATTGTTTATACCAGTCTTAGGGGACTGTTAATATAGACAGAGTGTGCAGCATCATCCTAGTATGCTGTGCTGTATAGAATTGGAGAAGGTAATGTTATAGATATTGAGGAACTGGAGAAATGGTAACAGTCTTCTGAGGAAGAGGATGAGGACATTGGGGAGGAGAAAGCTGTCCTTATGTATGACAGAGCTCAGCTGTGTCAGGTCCTAGAAGCCAGACAGGATCTGATTAACACCCAGTTCCAGCAGATGAGGCCCCAGTACAAAAGACCATCATGGAAAGTAAAATAATTGTTGGTCGTCATGCCAACATTTGGCTTGCATTATGGGGGCTAGCTGCAGGCTCTATTCATTTTATTTGTACTCACTTTTGGTGGCTGTAAACAAAAGCTCATTTTTGGATTGCTTGCCTGCGTGTGATATTCCCCTACTGGACAATGACATGGTACAGATCTACATTGGACAGTGGAAGCAGAATAGCAGTGACCAACAGAGGCTGTTTAGACACGATGTAGCTAAGGACAGGTAACTGTGTGGCCTAGTGATTGAACAGTGACTAGTGTGAGAGTATGAGGTTATATCCGTGAGGGACAATTGGCCATGCTGGCAATGTCGAATGGACAGTTTGGCTATGTGGCTGCTGTACCATTACATTGCCAGTGTAGAGCAGCATCAGATTAGCAAATTTTAAATGGGTGCATAGCATCCTTTTAAGGATGGCATGGCTAATAGTGATACTTGACTATTCGGATACCCAGTGCGTCAACTCTTCTGGGAATGGCGAATGATAAGATGGGGCTAGAATCAGGTAAGAGGGATACCATATGGGCAAAGCAGGTAGTTAATGAGGTGAGATTGGTAAGATACAGTAAGACATCTCATTAAGCCTCATGATTAGAAACCTTGTAAAAAAACTCAATGAAATGACACTCTGCCAAAACAAACAATAAGGTCAGAGCCCATAGAGTTGTTTTTTTCTTTCATCATGGGATGTGAGTGTGACTGGCAAAGTGGACATTGCTTGTTCATCCTTGATTGCTCTTGAGATGATGGTATTGAGCTGCCTTCTTGAATCTCTGCAGTCTATCTGGTGTGAGTACACCCACAGCGCTGTTAGTAAGGGAGTTCACGGATTCTGACCAAGAGACAATGAAGGAGTGGCCATTTAGTTCCAAAACAAACTTGTTGTGGCTTAGAGGAGTTCTTGCAGGTGGTGGTGCTCTGATGCATCTCTTACTTTTATCCTAGGTTGTAAAGGTCGTGAGTTTAGAAGATGCTTTTGAATGAAGTAGCTTTAGTGAGTTGTTACAGCTTACTGGCACCATGTGCCAATGCTGGAGGACCTGAAAGTAGTCAACAGAGTGCCAGTCAAATCAGCTACTTCACAATAAAATGTTCCAAGGCACTCCACTACAGCATTTTAAAACAAAATATAACACCTAGCCACATAAAAGAGATACTGAGTCTCAAGTTGTCCAAAGATGCCCACATCCCATGAATTAATAATAAAAAAAACTATTAACCCTCCATTCTCAATTCAAATGAACAACTCTCACTTTATTTACTCTTTCCTTTCTTTTACATATCTGCAGAAACTCTTACTATCTGTTGTATATTTCTAGCTAGCTTCCAACTCATATTTTAATTTCATCTTCATGACCAGCCTGTTAACCATTCTATGTCATTCTTCATATCCTGAACAATCATCATCTGATTTGCCATTCACCTTTGTAATTAAATGCCTTTTTCTTAAGTTTGACACTTGACCCAAGTTCTTTCATTAACCATGGATGGTGGATCCTCCCTTTCTTGATAATAGGAAGATATTTATTCTGACTTACTTAAATATCAAATTAAATGTCTGCCATTGTGTCTCTATTGATTTATTCGTAGCCTAGCAGCTGACTTCATGCTCAGGTTTCATGCACACATGGTTCCCTTCTGTAAGTTGAAAAGAATAGTTTAAATCCAAACCTCCCCTATTCAAGCTTGATGTAAAATTAAATTGTATTGTAGTTTCTTCTGCCGAGGGAGGTTTTTACTTGGAGGCTATTAATTCAACCTGTCACACTTGACAATATCAGGTCTAATCTAATCTAATTGGCTCTTTGATTGGTTCCAGAACAGGTTCCTCTGAAGAAAAACTGTCTCAAAAGCATTCTATGAATTCCTTATCCAGGCTACTATTGTAAATCTGACTTTTCCCATTCATATGTAGACTAAAGTCACAAGTACACTGTATTTTCCCATGTTGTGTTGGGGGGCCCACAGACCACTTCCACTGTGATTTCTTTCCACTATTATTTCTCATCACCACCTAAAATGATACCACATTCTGATATTTTTTTCATTCGCAGGATGAGGGCATCACTGGCCAGGCAGTATTTATTGCCCATCTCTAATTGTCCACATGGCAGTTAAGAGTCAACCACATTTCTGTGGGTTCAGAGTCACATCTAGGCCAGACCGGGTAAAGATGGCAGTTACATTCCCTAAAGGACGCTAGTGAACCAAGTTCATCTTCAACCATGGCACCAATGCCATCCTTGGTTATCAGAGCAATCCCTTCACCTTTACCTAGACCCCTATTTTTCTTGAATGTCAGATATCCTTCAATATTCAGCACCAATTCTTGCCATTCTGCAAATATGCCTCTGTCATAGCTACCAGTTCATATTTATTTCCTTAAATGTGGTCTTAATTTGTTTACTTTATTCTGAATGCTACGCAGATTCAGATACATTAGTTTTGTCTTCTAGTTGTCTTTGTAATATCTAGTCTTAATTGATAATGTATTACTAAGTTTATTTTGCGCTGTCCCTTTCTACTGTTCTTTGATTTAAATTTCCCATGCTATTATTTTGCTTTCTTATCTCAACTCTTTGATATACTACGTCTTTCCACATTTGATTTATTGCTCCCACTATTTAGTTAGAAACTTTCTTTACTTTTCTAGTTATGCAGTTCACAAGAACACTGGTCCCAGCACAGTTCAAGTTTAGATTGACCCAATGGTACAGCCTGATGCTAGTGGTGGAGAAACAAAACCCAATTCTCCTACATCGGTCTTTAAGACACATATTTATCTCTTTAATTGTATGTATTCTACTCTATTTTGCACGTGGCTCATGTAATAATCTAGAAATTATAACCTTTGAGGTTCTGTTTTCCAATATAGTGCCTAGCTCCTCATACTCTCCATACAAAACCTCTTCCCAAGTTCTAACTATGTTGTTGTTAGCTACATGGACCATGACTCCTAGATCTGACCTGTTCTGCTGCAAGTTCCTTTCCAACTGTGAATAGATGCCCTTAATCCTGGCACAGGACAGGAAACACAACCATTTGAATCTTGCTCTTTGCTGCACAGGACTGTATTACTCCTGCTCACTACCATTAACTCCTACTACCATTATATTCCTTGGTGCTACCAATGGGGGGGTTTGAACTGCTTCCTAGGCCATGTACCATGATCAGTTCATTCATCTCTCCTGCTCTCTCATCCAAACAAGCTGACAGTACCTCAAACCATTTGGACAATTGCAGAGGCTGGCTCTACTGCACTCCTGCCCTCTGAGTCCACTTAGCTGCCTCAACTGCAGTTACGCCATCCAGTCCGACACTACTGACCAACTCAAAAGACCCTATCCTAAGTGCTGTAACTCATACACAGAATTCAGGTACCTAACCTTCTCCATGATGTGTTGCAGTGTCTGTAGTTCAGTCTACAGTGCATATACTTAGAGATAAAGCTGCTCAAATTTGAAACACTTACTGGAGATGTCTTTGACCTGGAAGATAATGGTATCCAGGATCTCCCTAACGCTACAGACTTGACACAGCACACGTCATGCCATCCTTAATGAGTTTTAGTTAAATATTTCATGATACTATTAATCTATGTTGATTTTTAATATTTATTAACTTTACCAACAATTTGTACGCTACATTAAAACTTAATAGAATATACCTTACCGACTTAACACATACTATGTGTAGTCAGTACAGCTTCAACCTATCCTTACATAGGAGATGGTGCAAAAAGCAACAAACACCTCCTTCACTCCTCGTTGAACTCCCCGGTTTACACCCAATTTCCACAGCTGCACTAACATGCCATGGAAAATGCTCTTCGAGGATTTAAGTTTTGAAGCACAATGGAAAACTGGATTAATTTTAAGTTTTATGGCAATAACTGGAGTGTTACCTTTAAAAGAGGGAGTTGAAAAGTCATTATGAACATTGGAGTTTTTTTTTAACAAGACTTCCTAGAAATCACATAGTTGACGATTGCTGCTTACTGTAAGACGCAGGATCAGAAGTAGGCCTTTCATCCCATTGAGTCTGCTCCATCATTCTATGAGATCACGGTTGACCGGATAATCTTCAACTCCACTATCTTGCCTTTTCCCCAAAACCCTTGATTCCTTCAATGGTTAAAAATCTACTTATCCCAGCCTCTGCAGCTATCTGGCATAAAGAACTCCATAGATTCACAACCCACTGAGAGAAGAAATACCTCCTCATTTCTGTCTCAAATGGGTGATCCCTTACTTTGAGATTATGCTCTCTGGTCCTAGACTTTCTTACAAGGGGAAACAACCTCTTCTTGTCAGAGACAAGCGGACCCTTCTTGGTTTTAACTTCCAAAAGACTGGATGGGGACAGGCAGCAAAGAAATGGATTGCCCAGCCACCTCCAGAGAGCCCTCAGAGGTGACTTCTGAGGTGCTGCGTGTGGTTCCTTCTCTGATTGGGTGCCTCCTGATGCCACCCTGTCTTCTTGTGAAGAATGGCCAGCCGGAGTACCTTCAAGTGCCGGTGACCCGAGGTGTTTTTCCTGGCCAGCTGTAAAGTTGTCACAGTGAGGTGCTCACCAGATTTTGCTCTCAAATTTTCTAAGGCAAATGTTCCCACTGAGGTATCAGTATCTCAGCTGGTGAGGTGCAGTAGGCAGCTTTGTTGATGCTTCTTCCAAAGCCTTGATGGTCACATCCTCAGATATTAAGCAGCTGGCCATTTCACCATGGTCATGTTGGACATGCTGACTGTACTTGCAAGACAAAAGAGACACAAGGGGTTGTAGCCAGCATTTAGAAGTGCAAAGAATGGGACTGAAAACGTGGTTGCTGTCAGAGTTGCAATGGGATGAGGAATGGTACTTAATCAGTCAGAGGACATGAATGTCTGCAAGTGTTACAGGAGTGCAGTACAGAAATAGAGTGAATGTGAGGTAGCATTTAGCCTGGAGGACCTGAGAAGGTCATTGACCTTTTTGTGGCATAACTAGCTGTTCTTCCTCGGCATCAAAATGACACTGACCCGTGTGGTGGCCTTGAACCCAGGCTACCAGCGTTTGCCAGCATGGCCTCCTGTGCCAACTTTAGCAAGGCCTTCGACAAGGCTCCGCATGGTAGACTGGTTAGATCACATGAGATCCAAAGAGAGCTATGCAATTGGATACAATATTGGATCAGAGGGTGGTGGTAGAGATTTGTTGCTTGAACCGGAGGCCTATGACCAGCGGTGTTTTGCAAGGATCGGTGCAGGGTCCGTGGTTGGATCGTCATTTATATAAATAATTTGGATTAGAATATAGGAGGCATGGTTAGTAAATTTGCGGATGACACCAAAATTAGTGGTATGGTGGACAATGAAGAAGATTATCTAAGATTACAACAGGACCTCGATCAACTAAACAAGTGGGCTGGGGAATGGCAGATAGAATTTAATTCAGATAAATGAGAGGTGTTGCATTTTGGTAAGACAAACCAAGACAGGACTTACACAATTAACGGTAAGACCTTGGGGAGTGTTGTCGAACAGAGAGATCTAGGGGTGCAGGCACATTGTTCTTGAACGTGGTGTCACAGATTGACAGGGTGATGAAGAAGGCATTTGGCATGCTTGCCTTCATTGGTCAGAGCACTGAGTACAGGAGTTGGTATGTCATGTTGCAGCTGTACAAGACATTGGTAAGGCTTTATTTGGAGTACTGCGTACAATTCTGGTCGCCCTGTTTTAGGAAGGATGTTATGGGGTGGCATGGTGGCACAGTGGTTAGCACTGCTGCCTCACAGTGCCAGGAAGCCAGGTTCAATTCTAACCTCAGGTGAGTGTCTGTGTGGAGTTTGCACACTGTCCCCATGCCTGCATGGATTTCCTTGGGTACTCAGTTTCCTCCCACAGTCCAAAGACGTGCAGGTTAGGTGGATTGGCCATGCTAAATTGCCCATAGTGTCTAGAGATGTGCAGGTTAGGTGGATTAGCCACAGGAAATGCAGGGTTCCAGGGACAGGATAGGAGGTTGGGTCTGGGTGGGATGCTTTTCAGAGGGTCGATGTGAACTCGATGGGCTGAATGGCCTGAACCCCCACTGTAGGGATTCTACAATCTAAACTGGAAAGGGTGCAAAAAAAGATTTAAAAGGATGTTACAGAGACTGGAAGGTTTGAGTTCTAAGGAGAGGCTGGGAAACTTTACTCTGGACGTAGGAGGCTGGGGGGGTGACCTTATAGAGATTTATAAAATCATGACAGACATTGATAAGGCAAATTGCCAAGGTATTTTCCCCAGGGTAGGGGAGTCCAAAACTAGAGGTCATATTTTTAAGGTGAGAGGGCAAAGATTTAGAAGATTCCTGAGGGGCAACTTTCTCTTCATATAGCGGAAGGGCTACCAGAGGAAACGGCAGAGGTGAGTACAATTACAATATTTAAAAGACATCTGGACAGCTACATAGATAGGAAAGGTTTAGAGGAATATGGTCCAAATGCAGGCAAATGGGATTAGTTCAGTTTAGGAAACCTAGTTGGCATGGATGAGTTGGGCTGAAGAGCCTGCTTCCATGCTGCATGACTCTATTACTCTGGGAAGAGGACTTCTTTTCTTTGCACCACCTTTGACCAAGACCAGCAGGTCCCTGTTGGAGAATCACAGTGCCATCTTCTCCTTTTCTGACATTTTGATTCAGCAAGGCAGCTTTGGAATGCCAGTACTTGTCTGAGTGCCCAGGGGCCTTTTAAAAATGGTACAGGCACTGAAGATCCTGGTCTTTCAGCAAATATCCAGTGAGTGGAGCATCCTTCTGGGAATGGTGCATGGTAAGATGGCGATAGAATTGGACATGAGGGATTAAGGGCAGAGTAGAGTCAACGAGTCACATTTGGTAAGATACGGCGAGAAATCTCACTGGGCCACGTGGTGAGAATCACTCCAGGAAACCCAAGCAACTCGCGCTTGACCAACAAAAAAACATTATGATTCAGCCCTAAAGCTCTATTCCTTACTTTTACATTGTAGATTCCATTCAGTTGAGAAAAGCACCCTCATTCATCAATACACATTTTGACACTTATAAACAGTCTTGATGGCTCTTAACAAAATGAACTGTTCTAAGGGGTTATGCACCATTTACACACAACCATTTCCACAGTTAACAATTCCAAATGGCACTTGACACCAACCCTACCACAAAGGATTCCTGACTCTCATCCCCTAAGGATATGAGACAAGTGCACCCACACACCTGCTAAGGATCTCTTGACCCCTAAATCTAAGGTATCCTAGGACTATCTCTGCAAGGGTGCCTCTGCTCTTCCAAGGGATAACTTAGCTAGTTAAAAGAAATGCACTGAGATCAGATCTGCTGTAACCTGATCTACTCTCTGCTGTCCAGGTTCCAGAGACTCCAAATCTTATTTCAGTGGTTGCAGCTGATTACTTAAATAGCCAGCTACCTCTGACAACTGCTTATGCCTCACCCCCAGTAAAATGAGAAATTACAGATTTCAGCTCAGGATTTGTGATTCCTGACTTCTTCCGGGATTTTCACCATGTTAGAGATGTTCTCTGTCATGATGAAAATCAAGGCCCCATATTTAGTTCTTCAACTATCATTTACCTGGATGAACCTCTCTTGGCCTTCACGGAGGGACAATGTCATTGAGGTCTTTATATCACAATGGTTCATTATAAATGCATTAAAAGTAGCTGAACTTTAAAAAAAATCCATGATAAACTTTGTGCATTATAGCTATGTGGTTGACCAAGCACATACTTGTTGACTTCCAGCTGGCAATTTATACAATTGCAAGTCTAAAGTATAATAACATTCATATATTGGTCATGAACAATGCAGCAATTCTCTTCTTGTAATTAATCAGCAAATGCCATTATAAATATCAAGTGCATTACTGCTTACCCAGTCTATAAATACTTTTGCAGATCATTAGACATGACCATTTACAAGAACTGTACTTTGACAGTATACAGTTTTCAGTGTACAAAAAATAAGTTTCTTTCTTCAAGAGATTCAGAAAGTTTCGATAGCTGATAACCTCAATAAAGAACCTCTCACCATTTTTCCTAAACTGACAACACAATAAGGTGGATCAGCCACTTTAGCAGTGTCTTCTTTTTTATAGTAAAGTACTTTCCACACAACACATGATTTTGTCCTTAGTCCTATTGATTGACTGACACATTTTACAGAAGGCTAAATATTTTCAGTACAATCGGCTCGATTGTATATCATAATTATAATTTCAGAGTCTGGACATGGTGGGGAATGAAACTGTGTGGACAACACGTCACTCAAAAAATTAGAACAGTCCTATACAAATTGGTAATACATTTTCCGTCTTCTTTCTGCATTCTCCATAAAGAACAGATTAATGTCAAAATAATAAAACTTTTGTAACAGAAAGGTTTCATTACCAAATAAGAAAACAGATATGCTGAACATAGGATTTTCAGAACCTCCTCAATGTGGTGATTTTTGTTTCATAATGTGAAGACATTCTCTCATCTGGTCCTTCAAAATAAGTTATATTGGCAGACACTTCAGGGATGCCTGGTATAAGGACACTGAATAGCTGGCATGAAGCTATTCCTTTGGGTTTATTGGTATATTTAGATTTTCAGTAGGCGTTTGATAAGGTCCTACATAAGAGATCAGTGGGCAAAATTAAAGTACATGGGACAGGGGTAATATATTGACATGACTTGAAAATTGTTGACAGATAAGAAACAAAGAGTGTCAATAAATGGATATTTTTCCAGATGACAGGCTGTGACTAATAGGTACTTCAAGGATCAGTGTTTGGGCCCCATTTATTCATCATGTACATGAATGCCTTGGATGAGGAAACCAAATGCAACATTTCCAAGTTTGCTGACAACAGAAAACTGAGCAGAATTATGAGTTACGAGGAGCACATAAGCACCTTCAAGATGATTTTGACACATTAAGTGGGCAAAGATATGGCAGATGCAATACACTGTGGCTAAATAAGTCATACACTTCAGAGTGAAAAACAGGATGGCAGAGTATTATTTAAATGGTGTTGTATTGGGAAATAGGGATGTAAAAAGAGATATAGGTGTACACCAGTCAATGAAGGTAGACAGGCAGATACAACAAGAAATTAGGAAGGCAACTGCTGTGTTGGCCTTCATTGCAAAAAGATCTGAGTTCAGCCTTACTGCAGTTATACAAGGCCTTGGTGAGACCACAGCTGAAGTGTTGGATGCAGTTTTATCTCCCTACCTACAAAAGGATATACTTGCCATAGAAGGAGTGCAGCAGAGGTTCACTAGGCTAGTACCAGGGATGGCAGGATTATCCTATGAGGAGAAATTGGCTCAACTGGGCCTCTATTCACCAGAATTTAGAAGGATGAAAGGGTTTTTGATTGAAATGTATAAAATTCTAACAGGGTTGGACAGACTAAATGCAGGGAGTAAAAGTTTGATACTTTGGATTCTGAAAATCTGAAATAAAAAGAGAATACTGGAGATGCTCAGCAGGTCTGGCAACATCTCTGGTGAGAGAGGCCGATATGACTTTTCTTCAGAAACGTTAGCTCTGTTTCTCTCTCCAAAGATGCTGCCAGACCTGGTGAGTTTCTGGATGCAGGGAGATATTTTCCCTGGTTGGGGAATCTCAAACTAGGTGTCACAGTTTCAGTATATGGGGTAGGCCATATAGAATTGAGATGAGGAAATATTTCTTCACTCAAACGGTAGTAACATGTGGAATCCTCTACTACAGAAAGCTGTAGAGGCCAATACTGCATATATTCAAGGAAGATACCAATAACCTTTCAGATGTTAAAGGAATCAAGGGGCATGAGGAGAAAGCAGAAATATGGCGTTGAGATCCAGGATCAGCCATGATCATACTGAATGACAGTGCAGGCACAAAGGGCTGAATGTCCTTTTCCTGATCCCAGCTTATATCTTTCTATTATTCATAGGATGCAAGAGTGGTGAATATGTTCTATTTAACGGTTCGCTATATATTTTTGTTTACTGATCTACCTATTATTATTCCAAGCTTCTTCACTGGAGTATTAAGAAACAAAATTTCACACCAAATGAGATAGGTTAAATGTAAGGCCAGATGACCAAAAGCTTAGTCAAAGAAATATGTTTCAAGAAGTCTCTTATAGGAGGAAAGTGAGGGAGAGAGGTGGAAAGTCGTAAGGAGGGAATTCCTGAGTTTGGGATCGATGCAACTGAAGGCATGGCCACAAAGGAGAATGCACCTTAGGCCAGAAATAGAAATACACAGATGTCTCCAAGGGGGTTGAACATGGGTACGGAGGTAGGGAGGAGCAAGGCCATGGATGGGTTGAAAACAAAGATGAGAACTTTCTAATCCAGATATTGATAGACAAGAGCCAATTTAGGTCAGAGACCAGACAGGTAATATGGAAATAAAACTTGCTTAAAGTTAAAGCAGCAAAGATTTGATGAGCTCAATCAAATTTATGGAGAACGTGGGAGACCAGCCAGCAGCTCACTGGAATAGTTGAGGAAACAAAAAAAATGAGAAATTGTTACATTTCGAATTGTGAAGTAGAGGACAAAATGAAACTATAATGTTCTCCTCAGCTGAATAAAATGAGAGGCTACTTTTGAAAAGAAATTTTGGTGAGTTTAAACAGCCATTGATCAGGTGAATAAACAGACATTATTAATCCTTAATGATGGCCCACGATAAGGTTCCGCATGGTAGACTAATTAGTAAAGTTAGATCACATGAGATTCAGGGTGAGCTTGCCAACTGGATACAAAATTGGTTTAACGGCAGGAGACACAGAGTGATGGTAGAGGGTTGTTTTTCGGACTGGAAGCCTGTGACCAGCAGTGTTCCACGGGGATTGGTACTGGATCCACTTTTGTTTGTCATTGATATAAATGATTTAGACGAGAATATAGAATACTAACTGTAAGTTTGCGGATGAGACCAAAATTGGTGGTATAGTGGACAGTGAAGGAGGTTATTTAAGATTTCAAAGAAATCTTGATCAATTGGGTCAATGGGCTAACCAGTGGCAGATGGAGTTTAATTTGGATAAATGCAAGGTATTGCATTTTGGTAAAACAAACAAGGACAGGACTTGTACGATTAAAAATAGAGCCTTCTGTAGCACTGTAGAACAGAGAGGCCCAAGCGTTCAGGTTCATTATTCTTTGAAGTTTGTGTCACATATAGATAGAATGATTAAGAAGGAGTTTAGCATGCTTGCCTACATTGCTCAGACCTTTGGGTATAGGAATTGGGATATTATTTGACATTATACAAGATGCTGGTGAGGCCTCTTCTGGAATACTGTGTCCAGTTCTGGTCATCCTGTTATAGGAGGGATATTATAAAGCTGAAGAGGGTTTAGAGGAGCATTACCAGGATGTTGCTAGGAATTTTTTTTATTATTCATTAATGGGATGAGGGCGTCACTGGCTAGGCAGCATTTATTGCCAATCCCTAATTGCCCAGAGGGCAGTTGAGAGTCAACCACATTGCTGTGGTTCTGGAGTCACATATAGGCCAGACCTGGTAAGGATAGCAATTTCCTTCCCTAAAGGGCATTAGTGAACCAAATGTGTTTTTCCGACAATCGACAATGGATTCACAGTCATCTTTAGATTCTTAATTCCAGATATTTTATTGAATTCAAATTCCACCATCTGCCATAGCGGGATTCGAACCCAGGTCCCCAGGACGGTATGTCGGTCTCTGGATTAACAGTCCAGCAATAATACCACTAGGCCATCGCCTCCCTGAGGGTTTGAGTTATAAGGAGAGGTTGGATAGGCTGGGACTTGTTTCACTGGAGCGTAGGAGGTTGTGGGGTGACTTTTAGAGGCTTATAAAATTATGAGGGGTATAGATAAGGTGAATGGCAGTGTCTTTTCCCTCAAGTGGGGGATTTCAAGACTAGGAGGTATGGTTTTAAAGTGAAAGGAGAAAGATTTCAAAAAGACATGAAGGTCAGATTTTTTACAAGGGAGTGTTTCATGTGTGGAAAGAACTTCCAGAGAAAGTGGTGGATGCGGGTACAATTACAATGTTTAAAAGACATTTAGATAAGTACATGAATAAGAAATGTTTGGAGGGTTATAAGGCAAGCACAGGCAGATGGGACTAGTTTAGTTTGGGATTATTGTCGGCATAAAGTGGTTGGACCGAAAGGTCTGTTTCTGTGCTGTATGACTCTATGACTCATTGATTCTGAATGTTCTAATTAATATCTAGCAGTAAGACAGTTTTTTTCATGATATGTATTGAAAATCATCTGCTTATTTCAGTTAGGGTATTTGTAAATTTTGTGAAATAAGTTTAAGATCTGAATTTGTAACCTAAGTTTTAATCTTTGGATAGCTTTTAGGAAATTTGACACAGCTGAATTAATACAGAGTATAAATTTCTGTGAAAGGCCAAAATAGTGGCAACATAAATTCAAACAAAACTGGGCTTCATTTAAAATAAAAGTGAAGTCATATGAAACTGCTTGGTTAGTATGACAATGAAAAATGCTTCCCACTTCTTTGATAAGTCTTGATAGCGTAGATTTTTTAAAAAGAACCAACTACAACAACATAGTATGATAAGACATTTCACAGGACCATAAATGGACAATACTGACTCCAGTCTAAAGAATTAGTTGATACAGTATGTGACTACAAGCTTGATTAAAAGGGTATGTTATAATTTAAAGTAGAAGTGGAAGAGTTGTGTAGTTTATGGAAAGGCTTTCAGAGATTCAGTTTCAGGTGATTGAAGACCTGGCTGCCAATGCCAGCACAGAATATTTGCTACATTGAAAGTCATGGAGGCATGAGGCTGTTAAAGGATTTGAACACTTGGAAAAAATTTTAAAATCAAAATGTTTGTAGACTGAAAGCCAATGTAGTTAGTGAGTACATGTTTGAAAAGTCAGTAGAATTTGGTGTAAGTTAGGTATGAATTGCAGAGAACTGAAGCACGTCAGCTAATGTAGGTTGAAGATGGAAGACCAATAAGAAGTTTCAGTAGCAGATAAACTCCAGAGTCAAATAGCACACAGAGGCTGCACATATACTGAAACTAAAACTGAAATAGGAGAAATTCAGCAAGTCTCACAGCATCTGTGGAGAGGAAGCAAAATTAACATTTTGATTCTACCGACCCCTCTTCGAAACTAATAGCAGTTAGGTATTCATGCTAATGACAGGGGTTGGGGGTGGAGAAGGAGCGAGCAGATAAGTATCTGTTTTTGTTTTTGATCTTCAGCATATGTAGTTCTTTATTTTATTTGCAAAGAATCTGATTCAGCCTAAGCCACAGAGGAACTGTGAACAGAACTTGTGTTGATACTAATGACATTGGTCTTGGTATTTTTAATACTTAACTGAAGGAAATAACAGCTAATTCATGACTATCTGTCAGGCAAACAGACTGACAAATCAGAGGCAGTGGAGGTGTTGGCATAGTAAGATTTGATTGAGAGAGAAGTTCTCTTCTGTACATCTGGAATCTGCTCTTTGTCTTTTATTGTTGTTACCAACAATCAGCACGAAGTTAGGAAATGGAGGGGAAGGATGAAAGACGGGATGATACAGGGATAATGTTTAGATTTTTGGATCAGGAATGGGAGAATAAGCCATTACAGAAGTTTTTCTGGTTATGACTAGATAGGTAAGAGTAGAACCAGGTGAAGGCAATGGCATTTACATATACAATTAGTAAAAAGGGTTGAAGGAATATGGTACAGAGGATCCCGGATTTACTGAGAACTGACTTACAAACACTTGCAATTACAATGAGATCCCATACAGGAGTGTAATTTTAAACATCCAACGCACAAACATTACCTGTACTTATGAATGGCAGCTTTATATTGTCCTGCACTGTGTTCTGACTGGAGTACAAATTGACTTGTGAACAGAATCTGGGGACTGCCACTCTTGTCAGTCTTGTCAAAGACTACAGGTGAGTCAACAAGGGTAAAGAAGAAAAGTGCACCACAGTAACAGCAATCAGTAATTTATAACTTTAATTAGGGGCACTTCAGCAGAGAGCTGATTGACAGGTTTAAACATAGAACCGCTAGAAAATTATTATGGACGCTCATAGACAGGAAAGAAGGGTCAAAGAAAGTTTGGTGGTCAGCAGTGAAGAGGCCAAGGTTGGGTCTCTTCAGGAGGGAATGATAATGGCAGGTCTAAAAGAAAGTACCTACTATTTCCTACTTACAATATCAGTTGGCATGGGGACAAGTAAGAAAACATGGGTGGTTGGTGTTTAACGATTACAGCATCAAGGCAGCAGGAATTGATTCCTGTAGACAAGATAAACCTAAGGAGAGAAACTAGAGAAAGTTAAAAATTAAAGCATCTTAATACCATGGAAGACAGCATTACTGTATGAAGCAGTTCCTCAAAATTATTCTGGGTTGTTGCATAGAATTTGAACTGATTACAAAAAAATAGGTCCTTTCTGTCACGCAGTGGGAAAATTTCTCGACCAGTAGAAAAACATTCCAGGGCTATATATATATCATGTGAGTCTAATACAGAATAATTTGTCAAACCAGAATAATTTGTCCGTGGGAGCAAGTTCATTTATATTCAAAACTTCCATATTTTCTTTTTTGTTCTGGCAGAAAATTAGAAGTCAACTGCTGCTAATGCAAGTTAAATGGTCTATTCCTGGATGCTTCCAAATATAAAACATTTGCCGAAATATCACAGAGTGAATTTTCTACACAAGGGTGAACATTTAAGTGACTGAGAGCAACTACAGTTTTGTCATGTACCTCTTTCAGATATGGAGCAAAAGGATACATATTTCTTGTGGAAACATCAATGAATTAGGTGAAGTTTAGGTATGATACTGTACTGATCAGTACTGGACTATGATGGCACTACCCATTCAACTATATGCTGATTTTCCTTGAACTGGAGAGTAGAAGTAAGTGAGAACTGGTTCTATACCCTTGAATTCTAAGGTGCTAAAATGCCATTTAGGTTAAATGTAGAATTAACTACCTTGAATCCGAATTAAAAGATTCCTCCGAGAGAGAACTTGAAATGATTCATGATACTAATCTCACAAAAGCAATATGTTAGATGAATAAGTGGAAATATCTAACCTCTGCAACAGAAAGTGACATAGCTTGAAATGTTGTGAAATTAAGCAATAGTTCATGGTATTTTGAACTGAATAAACAACTACTGAAGCTTTTCAAATTTTCCAGCTCTCCTTGAAGAACTGAGAGCAATGTTACTGAGAAAACCTCTTTAAATCTTGCTGAACTAACACTTTGTTTTTTTGAATTGCTGGCACAAATCAGACAATATAATCAGGCTTAACAGGGCTATGTGTTACAAATTAGATCTCTATAGCTGGAAAAGGATGGCACACTTCAAGACTTTTGTAAGACAGGACATAAGTAAACAAGATTTTGTACATGTGCACAGTAAACCTCTCATACAGTGATAATCTTTAGGTATGATGAAACCAGCAAACAGCTAAAATATCGAGATTAGTAAATTCAAGCCAAATATTAGAGGAACATCCCTTGTAATAACAATTATTTTTATTGTAAATTGACTAAAACTTAGAAGTTGACCAAATTCTATGTAACAAAAACTTTGATAGACAAAAAACCTTTTCCAAATAACATGTAATAACAGGAATTTGCCTTCCAGACATAAGGGAAAAAAAATTAGTCTATGACAGAAAAAGCCTCTCATGCCACAGTTGCACAAAGAATACCCCCTATAAAAAGGAACATAATGTTTGATCTAGAAAGTTATCTTTGAAGAACTGGTTTACTTTTTGATCCTCAAGGGTCAGCAGTTTCTTTTAACACTGCTCTGAAAGTTTCCTTAGAAGGAAGATGACCTAATTCTTAAGTAATGAAAGCAAATTGTAAAACTCAATTATACATTTGTGGGGCAAATAACTTCTGATGCCACTAGTATATATTGGGATCCTGCTGCAGAACTATCTTGGGATAAATTCAGTTTAGTCTCTGAATATGCGAAAGAAGCATCTCTTATTTGTCTTTCCCCCTATCTGTTGCTATTGGAAATGTGCAAGGATTCATTCACCGAGACAGAAAAATTTAGTGAAAGGTACATTGGTCCAGTAAGATTGTTTACAGGGGCTTGGGGACATACTTTCGGACTCATTGTAGGTATTAGGGGAAGACATCAGTGCCACTCTGAGGGAGCCTCCTTGAAATATTGCTGACCCCTGGGAATTGCTTGCCAATGAGAAATTTACATCACATTTTACAAGCTGGAGAAAATTAATCAACTGTAGGGAGATTAATTTTGAGGTTGTGGTGTTGAGCTGCCACTTGAACCACTACAGTCCACTTAGTGTAGATAAGACCCACAATGCCGTTATGGAGACAGTTCCATGATGTTGAGCCAGCAACACTGAAGGAATGATGATATATTTCCAAGCCAGGATGCTGTGAGGCTTAGACAGGTACTTGCAGTTGGTAGTGTTCCCTTGTATCTATTGCCTTTATCTTTGTAGACTGTAGTGGTCATGGCTTGAAAGGTGCTGTTAAAGTTGCCCTAATGAATTTTTGCAGTGTATCTTGTAGATACTGTAGTTACATACTGCTGCTACTGAGCATCGGTGGTAGAATGTTTCTGGATGTGGTGCCAATCAAGCAGACTGCTTCATCCTGGACAGTGTCAAGCTTCTTTAGTGTTGTTGGAGCTGCACTCATCCAGGCAACTGGGGAGTATACAACGTTTAAAAGACATTTGGACAGGTACACAAATAGGAAAAGTTTGAATGGATGTTGGCCAAACGTGGGAGTAGTTTAGTTTGGAAAATTTGGTTGGCATGGATAAGTTAGACGAAAGGTTCTGTTTTCATGCTATATGACTCTATGACTCTCAATATCTTGTGCAGTTATCATTACCCCAGACTTTTTATATTCAGTGTTCCTACATATAGCCATTAGCAACCCATTTTGCATCCACTTAAGAAAGAAGATGATGCTTGTATATTATCAGAATAACATCATCCTTCAGTACTGCACTGAAATAACAATTTAGATCAAATGAACTAACCCCTGAATGGGGCAGGAACTCACAACCTTAAATAGTCAACTCCTAAAATTTGAAAACTTGGATAGCCAAAATATTTGTTTGAGAAGAGCACGTGAGGGCAAATTATAGTTGCCCAATTACCAGTAGCAGGGGAAAAATGTTTGAATTATAGGCACAGTACTGAATGAACTACTGAGTTGAAGAACTCATGATTGTTGAACCTTCCACACACACAAATTTCACTTGTGTAAGCGCTTTTACTGATAAGGAGTTCCAGATTAAGATGTCACTCAAGCTATGAGAATCCTTTACTTTGAATTACAGCCAATTAGGTCTTAGGGAACAGGGATGTCAATCTTCTGTCAAGTCTGGTACACACTGCATATACAGCATTTAAATAGTGCAGATTTTGCAAGATTAGCTCTCTGAAATAAGTACTCAGAAGTGCAGTTAGTATCGAACCTTGCCTGTTAGTATCCAATCCTGCTGTCCCAAGGTCGACATCCTCATACCACATAACTCACCATGGGATGACAGCTACAGACTCATCTCGAAACTGGTGCCGGGATTGAAGTAGATTGAACTAAAATCAGAAATTGCTGGAGAAACTCAGCAGGTTTGGCAGCATCTGTGGAAAGAAAGCAGAATTAACTTTTTGGATCCAGAGACCCTTATTCATAGTTGTAGATAGGAAAGGGTGGTAGCTATGCTAAAGACAGGGAGTAGGAGGGGATAAAGGAGTAAGTGATAGGGTTAGAGCCTGTCATGTTTGTGGAGAGAATGTAGGTGTTCCACAAAGCTGTCGCCAAGTCTGTTTCTTGCTACCCCAATGTAGTTAGCTGGCCACTTTGTGGAACGCCTACATTCTGTCCACGAAATTGCATGAAGCTTCTATTTGCCTGCCATATCAACACACCACCATGTTGCCTGGCCAATGTCCCTGTATTGGGTCTGTGCAATGCAATGGCAAGGCTCAGTGCAAGCTGGAAGAACAGCACCTCATTTTTTGCTTGGGGACTCTGCAGCCCTTAGGAATCAATATCAAGTTCAATAATGTTAACCATAAACTCCCTCCTCCATGTCCTTTACCCACCTGAACACCCCAGGCTCTGTCATCATATGGTTTGCTTTCAGCATAGGCAACCCATTTTCACCTTCTTAGCAGCTTTTCTTTCTCCCTAGCTCAACATTATCCAGAGATAACAAGGTGTAGAGCTGGATGAACACAGCAGGCCAAGCAGCATCAGAGGAGCAGGAAAGATGACGTTTCGGGCCTAGACCCTTCTTCAGAAATGTGGGAGGGGAAGGGGATTCTGAAATAAATAGGGAGAGAGGGGGAGGCAGATAGAAGATGGATAAAGGAGAGGAAACAGACAGGTCAAAAAGGCGGGGGTGGAGCCAGTAAAGGTGAGTGTAGGTGGAGAGTTAGGGAGGGGATAGGTCAGTCCAGGGAGGACGGACAGGTCAAGGGGGTGGGATGAGGCTAGTAAGTAGGAGATGGGGGTGGGGCTTGAGGTGGGAGAAGGGGACAGGTGGGAGGAAGGGCAGGTTAGGAAGGCGGGGACAAGCTTGACTGGTTTTGGGATGTGGTTGGGGGAGGGGAGATTTTGAAGCTTGTGAAGTCCATATTGATACCATTGGGCTGCAGTGTTACCAAGCGAAATATGAGGTGCTGTTCCTGCAACCTTCGGGTGGTATCGTTGTGGCACTGCAGGAGGCCCAGGATGGACATGTCGTCTGAGGAGTGGGAGGGGGAGTTGAAATGGTTTGCGACTGGGAGGTGCAGTTATTTGTTGCGAACCGAGCGTAGGCGTTCCACAAAGCGGTCCCCAAGCCTCCGCTTGGTTTCCCCGATGTAGAGGAGGCCACAACTAGAACAGCGGATACAGTATACCACATTAGCAGATGTGTAGGTGAACATCTGCTTGATGTGGAAAGTCTTCTTGGGGCCTAGGATGGGGGTGAGGGGGGAGGTGTAGGGGCAGGTGTAGCACTTCCTGTGGTTGCAGGGAAAAGTGCTGGGTGTGGTGGGGCTGGAGGGGAGTGTGGAGAGGACAAGGCAGTCACGGAGAGAGTGGTCCCTCCGGAAAGCAGATAAGGGTGGGGAGGGCAAGATGTCTTTGGTGGTGGGGTCGGATTGCAGATGGCGGAAGTGTCGGAGGATGATGCATTGGATCCGGAGGTTGGTGGGGTGGTACGTGAGGACGAGGGGGATTCTGTTTTGGTTGTTATTGCGGGGAGGGGGCGTGAGGGATGAGTTGCGGGAAATGCGGGAGACACGGTCGAGGGCATTCTCAACCACTGAGGAGGGGAAGTTGCGGTCCTTGAAAAATGAGAACATCTGAGATGTTTGGGAGTGGAATGCCTCATCCTGGGAGCAGATGCGGCGGAGGCGAAGGAATTGGGAATAGGGGATGGCATTTTTGCAGGAAGATGGGTGGGAGGAGGTGTATTCTAGGTAGCTATGGGAGTTGGTAGGCTTGAAATGGATATCGGTTTCCAGGTGGATATCCATCTGTTTGTGTTTCTCTCCCTCTGGGCTCTACCTCCAACCCCTGCCTTCAGTATATATCCCACCTCTTCTGCTTTGTATGCACGTACGTTGTCAAACCTGCTGAGTTTCTCTGGAAATTTCTGTTGTTGTTTAGATTTCCAGCATCCACAGTTCTTTGTTTATTTTTATATCACTGAAATAAGTTGAACCAAAGAACACAGAAGAATGAAGAGCAGGAGAGGGCAATTCAGCCTCTGGAGTCTACTCCACCTGTTACCCTCAATCCCCTTGTTGATTAAATTTATCTAACTCAGCTTTGAATATATTTAATATTCCACATTTGTCTGGGGAATATATTTTCACAGAATAATGTGCCTTTTGAGATATAAGCATCTCCTCATCTCAATGTTAAATGGTAGACCCCTGTTTTTTAAGCCATGTTCCCTAATTATAAACTCCCGCCAGAAGAAATATCTTTTTAGCATCCACCTTTCAAATCCCCTCAAGTTTTTACATGCATCAAAAGTCACATCACGTTCTTTTTATCTCCAGTGGGTATTGGTCCAATTTGCTCAACTTTCCTTCTGTGGATTTCTTGCTACTTTAAACTGATTTATTGTCTTTATTGCAAGATTAGATTCCTTCCAAACTTTTGCACCTTCACAATGCACAGAAGCTCACCCAACAAAATTGGCAATTCCTTACAAATCTGCTCTCAAAGATCCTTACTCACCTTTCTCAAGTTGTCAGTTATGAATAAGTGGAGGATATAATCGTTCAGAGTATTCAAGGAGAGTGATTTTGGAGGGTGTAAGCCCATAAAAGGCAAATGCAGAACTAAAAATAATGGATAATAAGGAAATAACAGATTTCTTTAATGAATATTTTGTATTCATTTCACTATGCAACAAAAGTACAAAGTATCAGTGGTTCAGGAGCAACTACAAATAAGTCAAAGGAGAGAAGCTTTTGTAAGCATCATATCGGAATAAAGATTCTATATAGACTTAAGACTTCTCTTTAGAAAAGGGTGGCTTAATATAAATACTTAAAATTATAAGGCAGTCTGATATGGTAAATATTAAAAAGATCAACTTATGAACAAATCTGAAACTAGCATTAATCAATATATCTTTAACTACTACATTAATGACCTTGCTTCCTTCACAAGATTAGAAGTGAGAAAGGTCACTAATAATTGCACAACATTCAGCACCATTCTCCAATTCATAGATATCGAAGCAGTCTGTGCTCATAAGCAGCAACACCTGGACAACATCCAGCCTTGGGCTGATAAGTAGCAAGTAACATCTGTGCCACACAAATGTCGGGCAATGACTAACTTTAACAAGAGAGAATCTAAACCTTGACATTCAATACATTAACATCACTGTATCCAGAACTATTGACATTCTGGAGTTACAATTAACCAGAAACTAAATGGTACCAGCTATATAAATAATGAGGTTGCAAGAACAGGTTAGAGGGTAGGAATTTTGGGAGGGTAACTCACTTCCTACCTCCCCAAAACCTATCGACCATCTATTAGGCATACATCAGGTGTGCAGTGGAAGACTTTCTACTCAGTCATACAGTCATAAAGATCTACAGCACAAAAAAAGGATTTTCAGCAAATCACATCCACGCTTTTCAAAAACAACCACATAACTATTCTAAACTTATTTTCTAGCACTTGGCCCATAGCCTTGTATGGCTTGGCACTGCAAGTGCACTCCTTACGTGTTATGAGGGTTTCAACTTTGTCCATTATTACAGACAGATAAGTGTATTTCCAACAACACTCAAGAGGCTTGATACCATCCAGGACAAAGCAGCCTGCTTGTTTAGCCAACTGACTACCATCTTCAAAATTCATTCTCTTCACTAATGTCCCACAATGGCAGCAGTGTGTACCAGCTGTAAGATGCCCCGTAGCAACTCACCATGGTTCCTTCGACAGTACCTTCCAAAACTGCAACCTCTGTCATTTTGAAGAGCAAGATCAGCGAATTCATGAGAACATTAGAATCTGCAAGCTCCCTCCAAGGTTCACATCATCCCAGCTGTGAACTATTGCAATTCCTTCACTGTTGCAAGGCCATAACCCTCCCACTCTCTTCCTAAGAGCACTGTGGGTGTACTTACACTACATGGACTGCAGTGGTTCAAGAAGATAATTTACCATCACATTCTCAAGGACAGTTAAGGCTGGGCAATAAATGCTGGCCCAGTCAGAATTGCCCACATCCTGTGAGCAAATAAAGAGAAGAAAATTACAAGTAGATAAAGTTACCAGTAAATCTGAAGAGAATTCAGAATAAACGTCTTTGGCTACACAGCAATTAGAACATGAAAGTTGTTATTATATATGTATAATAGCATAGATATAATTAAGGGGAAGCTGGGAAAGTACATAAGGGATAAAAAGATACACTGAAGAGCACAAATAGTGCACAAATACCTGTATATGCCAACTGAGCTAAACTTTTTGTTTCTGTGCCCTAAATTGTCTATAAATTTGCAGTTATAACCTAAATGGAAATATTTAATATCACTAATTTTTCTCCAAAGTAATGGAGAAACAAAAAATAAATTAAAGACGCAGAAATCCATGATTGTCAGGCGGACCATTGAAGTAGATTTTGGATTTAATTAAAGCGCTTACAGAGGGGCAGAATGACTTCCTAACACTAATAGTTGTGGGGTTTCAGATGAGATAGAAAGGGGGATTAATAAAACAAGTGGATAGCATTTCAATTAAGGAAACAATCACAGCTGTGAAAAGGGATGTTATGCCAGAGGGATCTAATCAAACTACATGGTTTGAACTAAGGATCACAGAAGAAGCAATCACACCACGGTGAAACACCTCCAAGTGGTCAGAGCAAGCTCGAAGAGCAAATATGTAGGCAAATTCCAGACAAAATTATAAGACAGTAGCCATGAGGTATTTCAATTACCCTAATATCAACTGAGACATACTGAGTGTAAAATTTACAGGGGCCACATAATTCCAAATTATATTCAGAAGCACTTTTTTTGGTAATGAATGTCAAATAGGAGGTGGAAGGGTTGTACTTTCAGATATACTTTAGGGAGTGAGGCTGGGCAAATGGATGGAAAGCCCTTCTGTGACAGTAATTCAGTTAGATTTAACATAGTTGTAGAAAAGGATAAAGATAAACATGAGTAAATGTTCTATATTGGGGGAAGGGCAATTTTATTGGGATGAGAAGCAATTCAGCAAAAGTGGACTGGAAACAATTACTTGAAGATTAGTCAATGTCAATGCCTTAAATAAACTGACCTGTTTTTTATTAATTCATGGGATGAGGGCATTGCTGGCTAGGCCAGCATTTATTGTCCATCCCTAATTACCCAAAGGGCAGTTAAGAGTCAGCAATGTGGGTCTGGAGTCACATGTAGGCCAGACCTGGTAAGGATGGTAGTTTCCTTCCCTGAATCACATTAGTGAACCAGATGGGTTTTTCCAACAATTGACAATGGATTCATGGTCATCATTAGATTCTTAATTCTAGATTTTATTGAATGCAAATTCCACCATCTGCCATGGCGAGATTTGAACCAGTGTCCCCAGAACATTACCTGGGTATCTAGATTAATAGCCCAGCAATAATGCCACTAGGCCATTGCCTCCCCTTAATCACTTCTGATTACTCAGATTCTTATGGTTACTTGGATTATCCCTTCCTCCCTTTTTAAACAGTGGCACAACATTGTCAGTCCTCCAATTCTCCCACATCACATCTGTAGCCAGGGAGGATTGAAATATTATGGTCAGAGCCTGTACAATTTCCACTTTTGGACAATGAGTCAAGTTTGCTAATGAGTGATTCAGCCAATTTGCAGCCAGTTCTGGATTTGAATGATACTAGCTTGCCAAGAAACCCATTGAATGGGGAAGTCAAAGGATAGTGGTTAGAGCAGTTAAGTTGCTTTTGAAGAATACCAACTTTTGTACATTAACTTTTATACGTCGCTGCACTGTAATGTAGTCTAACACCATCAAAGTTGCTGGTGGGCAGGAAGGTGAAGATTCAGCTCCCAATCCTACTAAAGAAGTTGACTTCCCAGTTACCTGTACAGAATTATCAAGAAATATTTAATCAGGATTACTTCCATCATGCTCAACAGGCCACATACTACAATGAGTCAAGTTTGCTAATGAGTGATTCAGCCAATTTGCAGCCAGTTCATTGTCCAAAAGTGGAAATTGTACAGGCTCTGACCATAATATTTCAATCACATACTACAATAACAAGAACAGAAATTGCTCAGTTCCGAGGAAGGGCCAGTCAACCCAAAACATTAACTCTAATTTCTCTAATTTCTCTCCACTGATGCTGCCAGATCTGCTGAGCTTTTCCAGCAACTTCTATTTTCGTTTCAGACTTACAGCATCTGCAATTTGTTAGGCACATACTACAATAGGCATGAGCATGCAAGATGGTTATCACATTTAGGACTGGCATGGATCAGGGGTCTGAACTAAGAAGGTACAGTAATCCAAGGAGTTACAGACCAGCAGAGATCAAATATCATAAGTATTGTCGTATAAAGAAACCGTAGGAACCTTATTCCACGAGGTGTTAACCATCCACCATTATTTGACTGAGATGAATCCAGTGAGGGACTTGACAATGCAAGACCCCTGTAATGCTCGGACATCAGGAACAGAATCAAAGTCAACCATCTTTAACCCAGTAAATTACAAGTCTTCGGAGACTGAAGAGAATCCATTCTGAGAGAATAATGAAACATGCAGGTTACCTGAATTTCTAAAGTCAAAGGCTCAGGGGAGATGGGGTAATAGCAAGTGTAATTACATAATATAATAATATGTGTATAATATTAATAATACTAAAAAAGAAAAAAAGAGAAGGTTTTAAGTATAGGTCTGAAAGTGTTAAAACTGAGGAGTGGCATAAACACCATCAACTATGATGATGTCATTTGGACTTGAGGGTAGAACAGCTTAGGATTTCTGAGAAGCATGACCTAACATTTGGTCTGCCTCAATGTATCTGTAACAGTATCTATCATTTCCATGTAACCTGTTACTAGGTGCTGACATGCAACAAACTATAGGCAGAAATTTCCCAGCATCTGAATGATGTCGGAAATGGCGAGAAAGTTGGGAGAGTACACTCGTGACTCGAAAAATGGGACTCTTAACAAGGACGAAATAAAAAAAGTAGTCTGCTTGTCCCTTCAAGGTTTCAACAGCTAGGTGTTAAACTTGCTGGTGAGCAGCGAGGAGTCTGTTTGAATGCATTATTATTACTTAACCTCACCTCATTTTTAATGTAGATCACCATTCTCCCAGTACTGGTGAGAAACTAGATGAGCAGTTACCTGGTGACTGCAGCCCATCAGCATCTCCTCTGAGCTTTCATGATGGGCGCATTCCCCAACTTCTCAGGACAAGCTCCGTGGACAACAACCACCCTACTCTGTCCATGGAAGTCAGCATTGGCAAAGTGAGATGCAGTTCGGGGCCAGGAGGCAATAATCTGGGCGGGCCACAGGCTGCATATTAATAACCCCTCACCTTTGAATATAGCTGCAGAGTAACATCAATTAATAGTTTTCAAAGTGGTGTCTGGTCCTAGAAACAACAGTTTTGAAAAGGGGACGTTATGTGTATGTATCTGTTGGCTGTTTCGGATAAGGACGGTATGGTAGGCTGGGTGGTTAGCGCTGCTGCCTCACACTGCCAGGACCTGGGTTTCATTCCACCCTCAGGCGACTGTCTGAGTGGAGGTTGCACATTCTTCCCTTAGCTGCATGGGTTTCCTCAGGTGCTCTAGTTTCCTCCCACAGTCCAAAGACGTGTAGCTTAGGTAGATTGGCTATGTTAAATTGTCCACAGTGTTCAGGGATGTGCAGGCTAGGTGGATTAGCCATGGGAGATACAGGGTAAGGGGGTGGGTCTTGTTGGGATGCTCTTCGGAAGGTTATTATGGACTCAATGGGCCAAATGGCCTGCTCCCACACTGTAGGGGATTCAATGATTCTAAGGGAACAAGATACCTACTTTGCTTAGTTTTGCCATGACATCTTCCTAAATATTATGGAGCTCAAAATCATAACTACTTAATAAAATATCATGCATTTCAACTGTTCTGAATAATAATTACTTTTGAATGAGTATCTCTTTTGAATATAAGAATTGATTTTAGCAATTTTTATGGGATGGGTTCAAATATCTTAAATCAGCTATTTTTCAAACAGCTTGTTCCATCAGCAACATAAGTTGCATTTGAACTAGACTTTGGAACTACTAAGATATATAATTCAATGTTTAATTTCAGTTTTCATGCCTAACTGTTTTTCTAAAGCTAGATTGCACTTGAAATTTACATTAAAATTATTCTAATATTTAATGAAATAAAGCTTTTATTTTCAAATGCTTCAACTGAGCTCAATTTTAACGGACACTAGAAGCAGATTTTCATCTTGGTCCCTTTCCTCATGGGTGCACATGCATACCTTAACAAAGGGACCCCATCCACATATTTAAGCAGAATTTCAGTGCCTATTCAGGCCTGTCTCAATTTGGTTCGGGTGGTACGGAAAGAAAATCAAGTCAGCAACAGTTGCCTTATTGGCTGTGGCACTCCAGTACATTGTGATGGGAGGCGGGGGGGATGGTGTTAGAGCAAGGAAGTCAATTGGAGTGGTTAGTTTCTGCCTGATTACAGATATTATTACACACATCTGAAGCAGATGGGACTTGAACCAGGGCCTCCTGGCTCAAAAGTAGGGACACTACCACCGCACCATAAAATCCACAATCAAATGGATACAACTCTGTTTCTCTCTCCACAGGTGCTGCCAGACCTGCTATATTTCTGTAGAATCTTCTGTGTTTTTTAATTTAAATCTCCATCATCTGCAGTATGCTTTTAGATATTTTCTAATCAAGCTATTCAGAGATGTTATTACAAGCCTCTAGAGCAGGTTAGACTCGAACCAGGTTGTCCTGGCTCAGAGTTAGGGAATGCTACTACTGCACCACAACAGTCACAATCAACTGGAGTTACAGATGCGCAATAACTGGAGTCAGGGAAGCATAAGAATTGGAGTCAACAAAGCACAGTTATTGGGGTCAGGGAAGCATTTTTGTTCATGCTTCCACAGGAACATTTGAGAAGGCCTGCCTTTTCTTGATTGCTGCAGAGGCAAGATTCTCGATAGAACAAGCCCAGTGCCTGTTCTCAATGTTGTGCGAGCTCAGTCAGCACAGCATGAGATTTGCAATCTCACAGTCATAGATCCAAGTCATTGTTATGTTCCACTAAGGGCTCTTGTGGTACAGTGGTAATGTTCACATCCCAGGCTAATAGGTCTGGGTTCAAGTTCCACCCTTGTCTCCAGAGGTGTGTCTTAATATATCCAAAAAGATTAAGAGTATATACAAACTCAGAAGTTGGCCAATGTCAATCAAATTCTGAGCCAGGCATCCCAATGCTGAATATTATGCTTGTTCTCATTTAATACTGCAACTTTGGGTGCAATACAAACCAGTTTCTACTCCCAATCCTTTTGTAGCAATGCCACAGCTCTACATTTTTGACATTTTTAATTAAAATATATTTTTGCTGTACCAGTTATAGGTCCATGTTTAAATTGATCCAGTAACAAAGGAAATCCACTAGCTTTTCATTCCACAAAAATTTATATCAAGCTATTAGTTGTTTTACCATTTTGATCTGCTTGTAGATTTCACAACTGGTGTCATTCCATCTCTGTACAGGCTCTTCGTTTTGCTGAAGTTGACAATATTAAAAATTACTCTCTGCAAATAATTAAATAAAAATAAGTTGATTAAAACCCAAAAATTTACAATCTAAAAGTATTTCCTTAAAATACATTTATTGTCTATGTAAATACATATTTTGTTAAAGAAGATTCCCTTTTAAACATGCAATCTATTGAAAGTTCAAACAACTGGAAATTACATTGGAAATTACTTTTCTATTTAAAATTGTATGACCTCATAGTCAAGATTTTAACAAGTAGCAGTGCTCAGATTAAAATGGATAATGGAGAACCAATGAATGTGGTGTTTTTTGTATTTTCAAAAACTATTTGATTGTGTTCCACATTAGAGATTAGTGTGCAAAATTAAAGTGCATGGGATTGGGGATAATTATAGGCAAGAATTGAAAATTGGTTAGCAGACAGGAAACAGAGTAGGAAAAAATGGGTGTTTTTCAGACTGGAAGGCAAAGACTAGTAGGCTACCACAGGGAGCTGTGCTTGGCTGCTAGTTATTCACAACATACATCAAAGATGAGGGAATCAGATGTAATATTTCTAAATTTGCTGACAACACAAAACTAAGTGAGACTGTGAGTGATGATGTGGAAGTAATGGGCTTCAAAATAGCTTTAGACAAGTTGAGCGAATGGGCATATTCATGGCAGATGCAGTATAATGTGGATAAGTGTGAAGTTATCTACGAATAATAGAGTACAATTTAAACAGTAATAGATTGGGGAAATGTTGATGTACAAAGGGTATTAAAAATGTCCTTGCATATCAGTCACTGAAAGAAATCAAACAATTAGGAAAGCAAATGGTGTGTTGACTTTAATTGGAAGGGGATTTGAGTACACGAGAAAGAATAACTTGCTGAAGCTTTGCAGGGCCTTGGTGAGACCACACCTAGAGTATTGTGTGCAGTTTTGGTCTCCTTACCTAAGATATACTTGTCAAAGAGGGAGTTCAGCGAAGTTTCACCAGGCTGATTCCTGGAAATGACAGAAATATCTCATGAGGAGAGATTGGATCAACCAGGTCTGTATTTACTGGAGTAGAAATAATAAGAGGGGAATCTCATTGAAACTTATAAAAGTCTAAATGGGCTGGAAAGACTGGATGCATGGATGATGCTACCCATGGTCGGGTGTATTGAGCAAAGGGTTATAGTCTCAGGATACAGGGTAGACCATTTAGGATTGAGATGAGGAGAAATTTCTTCCCTCAAAGGATGATGACCCTGTGGAATTCTCGACCGTATAAGGTGATAGAGGCCTAGTTACTGACTATATTTAAGAAAGAAACAGATTTCTAGAGACTAGAGGCATAAAAGGAGATGGGGAAAGAATTTCAGTATGGCATTGGAATAAAGGATCAGCTGTGGTCATACTGAACAGCAGAACTGGCTCGATGGGTCAAATGGCCTACAAGCTGCTCTTTATTTTGTTCCATATGACTAGCAGCCATTGCACAGTTGAGTTTGAGGCATGTAAGGGTCCTGACCCAAAACGTCAACTTTCCTGTTCCTCTAATGATGCTGCCTGGCCTGCTGTGTTCCTCCAGCTCCATACTGTGTTATCTCTGACTCCAGCATCTGCAGTTCTTACTATCTCTAATGTGATGGAATGTAACTTTTCTTTTCCCTGTAACAATGCTGAATTTCTTACAAATCTGTCTGCTGTTCAATTCTGTGACATATCTTCAAATAAAGAGAACATGTGTCCAGTTAACTATGCCTGGTATGAAACTGGCAAATTTGTGTCAGCAAATACAGGACTAGAACAGAGTCTATTAGCTGATGCCATGGCATCAACTGCAGCATAAATCATGGCCTGGGTATTATCTACTTCCTTGTTAAAGATAGATGAAAAGTATTATTTACTACCTCAGTCATGCTCACTGCTTCCATTTGTTAATCTCCTTTTTGGTTCCTAATCTTCTTTTCACTATTATTTTACTATTTATATGTCTATAGAAGATTTTGGAATTCCCCTTTATATTGATGGCAGTCTTTCCTCCTAATTCCTCATTGCTTTTCTAGTATGCTTTCTCACCTCTGCTCTTGGTATTACTCTTAGTTTTGAATTGTATTTAAAATACAGACACATTGAAAATAAGAGCAGGAGTAGGCCATTCAGCCTTCGAGGCTGCTCCATTATTCATCATGATCATGGCTGATCATCTATCTCAAGAACCTGTTTCCACCTTCTCCTCATGTCGTTGATCCCATTAGCCCCAAGTGCTATATCCAACTTCTCCTTGAAATCATACAACATTTTGGCCTTGACTTACCGTGTAGGCAAATTCCACAGGCTGTGCCGGCCAAGTTATTGAGTATATTTAAGGCAGAGATAGACAGGTTCTTTATTTGTAAGGGGATCAAGAGTTACATGGAGAAAACAAGAGGATGGGGTTGAGAAACATATCAGTCATGCTCAAATGGTGGAGCAGACTTGATCGGCCAAATGTCCTAATTCTGCTCCTATATCTGCTCTCAGGCTATCCTGGCCAGCTCCGTTCTTGCCACATTCTTGTTGAACTGGACACATATTACAGATGGAAATTCACCTGAACACAATCAAGGAATATTTGCCTTTCTCCCCCTGACACTATCAGCATCCCAATCTATATCTAGGTGATTAAAGTACTGATGATGTTGCCATCTGTCTGTAATTTTCCTGCAGATGTGTTCCAGTGCATCCTTTCCACTCGTTGGTGATCTACTGGCTACATTGAACAGTGTAATTGCGCTCGTTTTCTTACACAGTATCGCCAAATTGATTCCATCCTAGTGCCCCCTGGAAAGCCCTCTTTCTCCAACATTGCAATGTTGTCCTTAACCAATACTGCTACCCCTCCTCCTTTCCTTCCTTTTCCATCTTTGTTCCACCTTTTATCTAGGAATATTTAACACTCGATCCTGTCTTCCTTAAGCCTGGTCTCAGTTATCACTAAAACATCATTTTTCCACATGGCAGTCTGCACCTGTAACTCCCCAGTATAGTTTATTCTATTCTGTGCTCCTGACTCTGATTTCATTATTTTCTAGCTTACTCTGACTTCACCATTTAACTTACAATTCTCTACCTGGTGCTATCTATCTCTCTAAGTAGTTTAAAGACCTCCTAATAGCATTAGCAAAATGCCTCATACAGAGTTCAGTCCCAGTTTTGTTCTGGGGCAATCCATCTGGCTTGTATAAGTCCCATTTTCCCTACAGCAATTTCCAGGGTCACAGAAATCTAAAAACCTCTGTGTGCACCATCTTTCGGGGCCCCACATTCATCTGCCAATTCCTTCTATTTCTGGGCTCATTTGCATGTGATACTGGGAGTAATCCAGAGGTCCTGCTTGCTAATTTTCTACCCAAATTCTAATTGCAGGACGACACCTTCCTTCCTGCCTAAGTCATCAGTATCAACACAGACCATGCCCTCTAGCTGTTCATCCTTCCTCAGAAGACAGTCCTGCAGCTGCTCTGTAATGTCCTTGATCACAACACCAGTGAGACAATATTCCATCCTGGGATCACATCTACAGCCACAGAAAGGCCTATCTGCTCCCAACCCGGATTGCTCTTCCTTTCTTCTTCTTTCACTCCTGTACAGATGAGCCGTTCATGGTGCCACAAACTTGGTTCTGACTACAGTCTCTTGAGGAATCAGTTCCCTCATTAGCTTCCAAAATGGAAAATTGATTTTGATTGGTATCCTAGGAGATTCCTGCACTACTTTGCAGGTTCTCTTGGACTATCTGGTGATTCCTCCATTCCTTTTCTGGCTCTCACTGTGAGCTGCAGTGTGACCACCTCTCTGAATGTGTTAGCGCATAAGTCTGAACCTCATGGTTGCACAATAGTGATTCTTTTCGATGCTTGAGCTCTGAAACTTGGAGTTTCTGAATCGGCAGCACTTCCTGCACACGAGGTTTATGACATCACTAGGCTCCGTGATTTCCACACTTTACAGGCCATGTGTTCCATGACTGAACTGCACTGTCACACCTTAACTATACTTCCCTTACATTAACTTTTATTCGTATTTGGGTTACTTATAGTACTTTACTATATTGGCCCTTCCCTTCCGTAATCCTTGGTGTTGCTCATTTAAATCCACCTATCTGAAGATCCGGAATTCTCCAGGTCTGTTACATAGTGGCACACTTTTCCACTATCAAATGATTTATTGTCACTAGGCATCAAAGATTACAGCATGGAAGTAAGAAGCCACTTGCATTTGCCATTATTCTACCCAAATGTTAAGCTTATGGCGCTGTGAATAATAGCAGTATGTATTTATAATAGTAGTGTTTGTTGCTTTTGGGTGAGAATGTCTAAATTTTTATTTTGTACAAATTTAATTTAGTTTGCAATTGGCACTAAACTGAACACTATCCTTCAAATTATGCAGCTGCCAACCTTTGTTTTTTTTCCCTTTCAAGGAGTGTAACTTAATTAAGAATCAAGTTAAACATGAATTAACTGTATCAGATCAATATTTTATGTTAGAAGCATATAAAATTAATCAACTTAGTGTGACTCAGCAATTGAATGCAACATCCATCAGACTGCTACAGTTAACTGATTCAAGAAATTAAGTGGAGAAACAGAAAGAGACATTTTGACGCCATTGCCTTTGTCTAAACTTTTTCAACCTCCAGGAATTGATACTTACGCTGCTACAGGAAAAGGAGCAGGTTACTTAGTAACATAGAAACATAGAAAATTGGTGCAGGAGTAGGCCATTTGACCCTTCAAGCCTGCACCACCATTCAATATGACCATGGCTGATCACGCAATCTCAGTATCCCATTCCCACCCTTTCCCCATATCCCTTGATCCCTTTAGCCATGTGGGCCATATCCAGCTCCTTCTTGAATACACCTAATGAACTAGCCCCAGTAGCTTCCTGTAGGAGAGGATTCCACAGGTTCGCAACTTTCTGAGTGAAAAAATTCTTCCTCATCTCAGTCCTGAATGGCTTACCCATTATTCTTAGACTGTGACCCCTAGTTCTGGACTCCCCAACACTGGGAACATTCTTCCCGCATCTAGCCTGTCCAGTCCCATCAGGATTTTAGACGTTTTTATGAAATAACCCCTCATTCTTCTAAATTCCAGCGAATACAAGCCCAGTCGATCCAGACTTTCCTCATATGTCAGTCCTGCCATCCCGGGAAACAGTCTGGTGAACCTTCGCTGGACTACCTCAATAGCAAAAATGTCCTAGGAGACCAAAACTGCACACAATACTCAAGGCATGGCCTCATCAAGGCTCTGTGTAACTGCAGCAAGACATCCTTACTCTAATACTTAAATGCTCTCGCTATGAAGGAGAGCATGCCAATAGCTTTCCTCACTGCCTGCTGCACCTGCATGCCAACCTTCAGCGACAGTTCCACCATGACATTCAGGTTCCATTGTATCTCAACTTTTCCTAAACTGCCACCATTCAGATAATAATCTGCCTTCCTGTTTTTGTGACCAAAGTAGATAACCTCACATTTTTCCATATTGTATTTCATTTGCCAAGTATTTTGCCATTCAGCCAGTCTGTCCAAGTCACCCTGCAGCCTCTTAGCAGCCTCCTCACAGCACACACTGCCACCCAGCTTAGTGTCATCTGCACATTTGGAGATATGGCATTCAATTCCTTCATCCAAATGGTTAATGTATATTCTGAGCAGCTGAGGTCTCAGCACTGAACCTTGCGGCACCCCACTTGCCACCGCCTGCAATTCTGAAAAGGATCCGTTTATTCCAACTCTCTGCTTCCTGTCTGCCAACCATTTCTCTATCCACATCATTACATCACCTCCAATACCATGAGCGTTAATTTTCCTTACTAATCTCTTGTGTCGAAGATTGTCAAAAGCCTTTTGAAAGTCCAGATACATAACATCTATTGATTCACCATTGTCTGCTCTACTGGTCACATCCTCAAAAAATTCCAGAAGATTTGACAAGCATGATTTCCCCATTTTCTCTCTCCCTCTTTCTTTAAAGAGTAGAGTTACATGAGCTACCCTCCAGTCCATTGGAACTCTTCCAGAGTCTACAGAATGCTGGAAAATGATCACTAATGCATCCACTATCTCTAGGGCCACTTTCTTAATTACTCTGGGATGAAGAGCATCAGGCCCTGGACACTTATCAAGTTTTAATCCCATCAATTTTCCCGATACCCTTTCCTGACTAATAAGGATCCCTTTTAGTTCCTCCTTCATACTTGACCTTCTGTCCCCTAGCATTTCCTGAAGATTATTTGTGTCCTCCTTAGTGAAGACAGATCCAAAGTATCTGTTCAACTGGTCTGCCATCTCTTTGTTGTCCATTATGATTTCATCTGATTCTAACTGCAAGGGACCTACATTTGTTTTCACCGGTCTTTCTCTCTTCACATATCTATAGATTAGTGAGTATTTGGTAAATGAATAAAGTTTATTCTATTCCTAAAGATTAAAATTGCATACCAGCTGATGGCAAGGCTAATAAGATGTATAAAAACATGACTAAATATAAAGTTGAATACAATAATCAGTACTTTCTGAGAGCACATCGAAGATCGCAGGAAAGTGATGTGTCACAGTTGCAGCATGTAAGAGTTACTGGATATCAGCTTGGTCTTAAAAAAAGTACATTTATGACACATGTTTTGAAGTTTGAGCAGATTTGGTTAAGATTTTATAGGCCGGAGGCTAAACTATAGAATGGTGATGCATCAGAGAAGGGGAAAGCTACCTTTTTACCAGAAGGCAGTCATGTCTCTTGGGATTGGGTCATCAGATTTGCTCAGTCTTTGGGGAATAGAGATTGTGACTGAGAGTGAGGCAAGCAAGGGAACCAAATGGCAGGAGCACAGGTGCCTTGGTGGATGAATTGGAACCAGAGAATGTATGTACTTTGATTTCCAGAAGATATTTTGTAAGGTACAACATCAAATGTTATAGTGGAAAATAAAAGCTCATGGTGTAGCAGGCAGCATTTTGGCATGGATTAAGGATTGGCTGGCTAACAGGAAGCAGGAGTCACGTGTAAATAGATCTTTTCTAGGTTGACAAGTGGTATGGCACAGGAACTGATGTTAGACCACCTAGAATTTAAACAAACTGACCTAGATGAAGGTAAGGAATTTAAGTGACAAATGGAGTATAATGTAGAAAAATTGAAGGGTCCAGGCCCGAAACGTCAGCCTTTCTGCTCCTATGATGCTGCTTGGCCTGCTGTGTTCATCCAGCCCTGCACCTTGTTGTCTCGGATTCTCCAGCATCTGCAGTTCCTACTATCTCTGTAAAAATACCTATATTGGCAGGAAGAATAAAAAAGGATATTATCTAAATTATAAAAGATTGCAGAGAGTCCTGGACTGGAGACAATCTCAGGGAGGCGAGGCCCTTGTGAACTGCAGGTGAGGCCTTGAGTTTTGAAGCCCAGTGTGGACTGGAGATTTTGCCAGGTGCGGTCTGGAGGCCAGGTGTTGGCACGGATTTGGTTGAAAGGACTGTAAATCAAGTACTTTTTATTTCCCTTTTATTCTTTTGCTGGACTTTTATTTATTATTCTTTCAATTTTGTACCAAATAGTTAAGAATCTCTACCTAGGTATCTTGTACCTAAGATGGTGCCATTAGCATGACATTGCAAACTTTTCACTGCAATCATTCGAGTGCTCATGACAATAAATATAATTCAATTCAATTCAATTCAATTCAATTCAGCTCTGAAGTGCGGAGGGACTGTGGTGTATGAATCGCAAGAGATTAATATGCAGATACAGGATATAAATAAGAAAGCTAATAGAATTTTATCATTCATTGCAATTGCAATTGAATACAATAGAAGGGCAGTTATGCATCAGTTATACAGAAAACTGGTGAGACTACTTCTGGAATACTATGCACCATTTTCATCACCTTATTTAAGGAAAGATGTAACTGTGTCAGTGGCAGTTCAGAGAAGCTTTAATGGACTAATACCTGGAATGGGTAGGTTGTTTTATAAGGAAAGTCTGGACATGCTGTTGGAGTTTAGAAGAGTAAGACGTGACCTAATTGAGATGAAAAACCCTATTGGGTCTTGACAAGGTAGTTTGTACAGGATGTTGCTTCTTAAGGAAGTATCTAGAATGAGGGTTCACAGTTTAAAAATCAAGATTCAGCCATTTAAAATAGAGATTAGGTGAAATTTATTTCTCTAAATGGATCATGAGTCTTTGTAACTCTCTTTCTGAAAAGCTAATGAAAGCAGTGTCCTTGAATATTTTTAGGGTACAAATAGATAGATTCTTGATGAGCAACAGTTTGAAAGTTTATCAGGGATAGGCAGTATGTGGATTTGAGGTTACAATCAGATAAACCAGGAATTATGGATTCAATAGCCTATTCCTAAAACTGATTTGTATTTAGTAATTGCACAACTGAGTTTATTCAAACTACAGAATCAAAAAGATGTTGAACAGTACATTCTATAAGGGGAGAGAAACAGGTTGGAATGGCAAAATAGACAAAGCCTAGACATGACATTGAGAGGTCACTTATATTACTTGCTGCACTTGCACACTTGGTGGAATTGGTGGATATTTCCAGAAGACTCCGGTATCCTGACAATCCTACCTGCAAAAGTGGCATCTTAATTGGGTGCCAGGCATGACGGACAAAGTATTTGCCCTCTGCTACTAGTCCACTCAAGTTACACTAATTCTGCACCAAAAACAGAAATGAATTTCTAAAATGCAATCCAGTAGGTTTCCAAACTTGCCAGCCAACCATAATAAGCCAGGCAGCATCAGAGGAGCAGGAAAGTTGACGTTTCGGGTTGGGATCCTTCTTCAGATGGTAGTTCCTACTATCTCTGAGCCAACCACAATAGTTGAGATCTACCTTTTCCCAAGCATGTTGAAAGCTGACTCAACTAATTATTGGAGACATTTTATTAACTTACAGGCAATTTTGGTCATGCAGAACCAATGAAAACAACATTGTAACAGTGATTGTCCAATTTATTCCCATCATTATCAAATTCGTTTTCATGAACTCTACAATAATAAAGTGCACAACTGTCCCTCAGAAAGTAGAACAGGCAGCTTATAAAAAAACCTCTCCATCATTTTGCCTAAGAATATCAGAGAAATATTGATATTCTCAGCTATACATTGAATTCTGTGCAGTGTAACGGATATCAAGCAGAGATAAACAAGCTGGTATCAGCAGACATATGGCACATGAAATTTAATACAGATAAATGTGGAATGATATATTTTGGTAGGTGGGAGCAATGAGAAGCACTACAGAATAGAAAGTTTAATGCCCAGAGGGCAGAAAGCGAGAGCTCCTAAGTTTTTTTTTAAAACATGATATTATCTTGAATATTTTTTAAAATAGACTCTTGACGTTTTTTTTAAAATGACTTCTATAGAACAGAGAATGAGCAAGGGAACTGTTTCCCAGGAATTTCTGGCAATTACCGAGACAAAAGCAAACTCATCACCTCCTGGTACGTGACACTTCTTACAAAGTATGAACATTCTAGTCAAGCCAAACATAAAAGATGAATATATGAGATATCTGTTTTGGGCAGTTCTAAACAAAGGAGACAATTGAAACTCATCATGTATTGACTGAACACAACTGATTTCACAGTTATTTACTACAAAATATGATGGTTTCTGAAGAGGGAATATAAATTCACCTTGTGAGCTCAGCTTTCCACCAGAAGCCTAGACAAATTCTTAAATGACTGGACTGCTTCAAACATCTTTAAATAAAAACAGCTTCCAGTTTTGTTGGTCAGTCTGTATGTATCACCAGAAAAGAACCCATCACATGCAACTCAAAGCTTAGCTAAATGTCTGCCTCTGATCTTAATATTTTGCAAAAGTCTGATTTCTGAAAAGAAACCTATGTTTTAGCCTGTAAAGAGAACTAATTCCCAGCTTACAACTATCACACCTTCATCAGTAATTCAATTATGTATGTGCTCCTCCAAAAAAGACTGTGCACAAACAACTGAAAGAACCTCAATTTTACAGTGACTTAGTGGACTTTCTAATACACAGGAACTAAATCTGATATCTTTGTTTTCAAGTAATTGTGACTGTGAACATTTGTCATGAACCACTTCCTGGGTTTTGAAAGCAATGATTAACCTTGAATCAGAGATAGTAGGAACTGCAGATGCTGGAGAATCCGAGACAACAAGGTGCAGGGCTGGATGAACACAGCAGGCCAAGCAGCATCATAGGAGCAGAGAGGCTGACGTTTCGGGCCTAGACCCTTCATCAGAAAAGGGGGAGGGGAAGGGGGTTTTGAAATAAATAGGGAGAGAGTGGGAGGCGGATAGAAGAGGGATAGAGGAGAGGATAGGTGGAGAGGAAACAAACAGGTCGAAGAGGCGGGGATGGGGCCAGGAAAGGTGAGTGTAGGTAGGGAGTTAGGAAGGGGATAGGTCAGTCCAGGGAGGACGGACAGGTCAAGGGGGCGGGATGAGGTTGGTCGGTAGGAGATGGAGGTGCGGCTTGAGGTGGGAGGAGGGGATAGGTGGGAGGAAGAACAGGTTAGGGAGGCAGGGACGAGCTGGACTGGTTTTGGGATGCGGTAGGGGGAGGGGAGATTTTGAAACTTGTGAAATCCACATTGATACCATTGGGCTGCAGGGTTCCCAAGCGGAATATGAGTTGCTGTTCCTGCAACCTTCGGGTGGCATCGTTGTGGCACTGCAGGAGGCCCAGGATGGACATGTCGTCTGAGGAATGGGAGGGGGAGTTGAAATGGTTCGCGACTGGGAGGTGCAGTTGTTTGTTGCGAACCGAGCGTAGGTGTTCTGCAAAGCGGTCCCCGAGTCTCCGCTTGGTTTCCCCGATGTAGAGGAAGCCACACCGGGTACAGCGGATGCAGTATACCACATTGGCAGATGTGCAGGTGAACATCTGCTTGATGTGGAAAGTCTTCTTGGGGCCTGGGATGGGGGTGAGGGAGGAGGTATGGGGGCAGGTGTAGCACTTCCTGCGGTTGCAGGGAAAAGTGCCGGGTGTGGTGGAGCTGGAGGGGAGTGTGGAGCGGACAAGGGAGTCATGGAGAGAGTTGTCCCTCCGGAAAGCAGATAAAGGTGGGGAGGGAAAGATGTCTTTGGTGGTGGGGTCGGATTGCAGATGGCGGAAGTGTCGGAGGATGACGCGTTGGATCCGGAGGTTGGTGGGGTGGTACGTGAGGACGAGGGGGATTCTTTTTTGGTTTTTATTGCGTGGACGGGGTGTGAGGGATGAGGTGCGGGAGATGTGGGAGACACGGTTGAGGGCGTTCTCGACCACCGAGGAGGGGAAGTTACGGTCCTTGAAAAACGAGGACAACTGAGATGTACGGGAGTGGAATGCCTCATCCTGGGAGCAGATGCGGCGGAGGCGAAGGAATTGGGAATAGGGGATAGCATTTTTGCAGGAAGGTGGGTGGGAGGAGGAGTATTCTAGGTAGCTGTGGGAGTCGGTGGGCTTGAAATGAATATCGGTTTCGAGGTGGTTGCCCGATATGGAGACAGAGAGGTCCAGGAAGGGGAGAGAGGTGTTAGAGATGGTCCAGGTAAATTTAAGGTTGGGGTGGAAGGTGTTAGTGAAGTGTATGAACTGTTCGAGCTCCTCGTGGGAGCACGAGGCGGCGCCGATACAGTCATCAATGTAACGGAGGAAGAGGTGGGGTTTAGGGCCGGTGTAGGTACGGAAGAGGGATTGTTCCACGTAACCTACAAAGAGGCAGGCGTAGCTTGGGCCCATGCGGGTACCCATGGCTACCCCCTTTGTCTGTAGGAAGTGGGAGGAATTGAAAGAGAAGTTGTTGAGTGTGAGGACGAGTTTGGCTAAGCGGATGAGGGTATCAGTGGAGGGGGACTGGTCGGGCCTGCGGGACAGGAAGAAGCGGAGGGCCTTAAGGCCATCTGCATGGGGAATGCAGGTGTAGAGGGACTGGACGTCCATGGTAAAGATGAGGTGTTGGGGACCGGGGAATTGGAAGTTCTGGAGGAGGTGGAGGGCGTGGGTGGTGTCACGGACATAGGTAGGGAGTTCCTGGACCAAGGGGGAGAAAATGGAGTCTAGATAGTTGGAGATCAGTTCGGTGGGGCAGGAGCAGGCGGAGACAATGGGTCGACCAGGGCATTCAGGTTTGTGGATTTTGGGAAGGAGATAGAAGCGGGCAGTGCGAGGTTGGGGAACGATGAGGTTGGAGGCCGTGGGTGGGAGGTCACCTGAGGTGATGAGGTTGTGGATGGTTTGCGAGATTAACCTTACTTAGTTTTGACCCTGAATAATTTGCTATGGGTCATTTTAAATTAGAATTAACAGGAATTGGGCAAAACACACCAGCACCTATTATTAAAAAGTAAAATACAATAACCTAAGAAAATTTGACATGTAATAGACAGGAGGGAGGACAGTAAAAATAATTCAGTTTGCCTTTCCCTCATGCTAATGACAACATGCAATTCTAAACAGGTGCAGTAGGAAAATGACCTGGGGTGCATGTGTACATATCATTAAACGTGGCAGAGCTGGCTCAGAACTTGATTAATAAGACATATTGGATCCGAGGCTTTATAAATTGAGGCTTACATTGCAAAAGCAAGGAGATTACAGTGAACTTTCATAACACTGTTTCACCAGCAACTGGATTATGATTTACAGGGCCCCTGTGGGCATGCTTTCAGTAGGTGGGGGGAGGAGGGTTAAGAGGTATGCAAGTAAAATTTATGTTGGTAGCCCCAGCCCACCCCTCTCCACAAAACGCCATGCCCAATAATCCCTGATGGTCATTTTTCCAGATTCATGTTGTCTTTTTCCTGGGGACTGCTGGCAGTTCTTGCGGTGCCCACTACTGAATTATGACAATGCTGGTATTGCAAGAGTTGATGGCTAACCAAATTGGTCAGCATTTCTCAAGGCTGCATTTTCCTTCCATGGGAAAGGCAGAAGTGCCATGCTCTGCTCAACTTCACCAATAACATGACATTGCCATGGAACAGTTTTAACTGGATTGAGGACTATATCTCCAATCCTTAGCCACTGAAAATTCAGCCTATGGTGTACAGCTCTGGACATCACCTTTATTGAGAATATGAAGGCATTTTCAAGGGTACAGAAAAGATATTCAAGCCTGGTTCCAGGGATCAGAGACAAGCTGCAGATGTTGGTTATTTTCCTTAAAGGAGTCAAGGTTGGAAGGAGTTTTGATAGAGGTGTTCAAAATCATGAGCGTTCTCCACAGAGTACCTGGTGAAAATTGTTCCCATTGGCAGAAGGGTCCAGCACCAGACACAATGATTTAAGTGACTTGCAGAAAAACCAAAGATGATATTAAGGAAACATTTTTGTACAATGTGCAGTCAGGATCTAAAATGCACTTCCTGACACAATGATGAAGGCAGATTCAGTCAAGGTTTTTGAAATGAAATTGGATAATTATAGAAAGATAAATGTCAGGTTTTGCCTGAATTGTTCCTTCAGGGAGCCAGCACAGACACCATAGATGGCCTCTTTCTGTGCTTTACTATTTTATGTTTCTCTGATGATACCAGAAATAAATTATTGAATGACATAAAAAGAACACAAAAGTCACAAGGGAAAGCATATCACACATAAAGCATTTTCTCAGTGAAAAGATAGTACGTAACGTCTTAAAAATTCAGCACTGTCAGCTATTAGGAAATAGGTAAGGTAATCAATTGTAGGCAACACTAAAATTGAACATTCCTAAACAGATATACAAAGTTAAAGCTTTTTATTTTGCACTCATATCATCTACCTGAATTCAGATAGCACAGAGGGGGATGTTGATTGTTTGGACCATGGCTCACAAGAATATACAGTAGGGCCAGTTAACTGTCAATATGGGTTAGCTGAAGAATCTCGGATCAGACAGGTAGACTCAGAGTGTTGCTGTGAGAAATGCAGCAGTGATTGGCATTCTCATGATCTTTTTGTCAGGAAAAATCTGCAATGTACCAATGACTTACTGCATGGGTCCAGTTTGACAATTTTAGAAATGCAAGTCCCTTTAAGGGTAAATGAGGAGTTTTTTTTAATCAACTTGTTCAGACATTTTGTGGTACACCTCCGCAGTATGTGACATTTGAACCCAAGTGTCCTGGCCAGGGAGCAGGGACACTTCCACTGTGCCACAAGAGCTATTTGTTTGGACATTTTTTTTAACTGCAGGTAAACCAGGATAGCTTCAGAGTTAACTGACAACGGTGGATGCTCACTGGAGTTTGTATTTAATTGCTAGGGTTGATGTCTGTGTGTAGAAGTACTTCTGGATATCAAAAAGGGAAAATAGGAACGGCTGGGGGGATCCCTTCCTTTCTCCCTCCTTCTCTCTCACCTTTGGGGTTATTGCAACGTCTTTAATAGGCTTTGCACGTTAATTAATCAATTTAAACATGGGTGATTTATTGGTTGTAGTTAATAGATGAAAAATACCATGGATGATTTAGTAGTGGGAAAAAAAGCTGTTCAGTTGTGCATGATAACACCTCTGGGTGTAAAAGAAGGAAGCAAAGAGAAAAGAGTAAAGAAGAACAGCTGAGGGCTTTGGCCAGTAGACCTGATTCAAGTTCCACTTGCTCCAGAGGTGTGTTACCACATGCCTGAGCAGGCTAATTGGAAAGATCAACAGCTGGGGGTTCTGCCATGCTTGTTAATTGTTAAATTATTCAAACGATAGGTATATAAAAAAGCATATGGGGGTCCCCCTCTGTCCCTTTATTTTTGTTACTGTTGTAATACCGATAATCTGTTTGTTTTATTGATTATTTGGGTGATTTGCTGGTGGGCTATTAAAACAAACAGCCAGGGCTTAGCGGTCAGTTAGCTCAAAGGATGGAACAACAGCATGGGTTTAATCCCTGCTCTGCTATTCTCTGATGTTGATATTATGGTTGAATACAAGCCTAACAAGAGAGGTGCCTGATGCTTGTTTGATTGGTGATTTGGTGGTCGGTTTGGGCTCCCTCCTATAGGAAAGATGTTGTGAAACTTGACAGGATTCAGAAAAGAAATACAAAGATGTTACCAGGGATGGAGGGTTTGAACTGCATGGAAAAGCCAAGTAGGCTGGGGCTATTTTCCCCTGGAGCATCAGAGGCTGAGGGGTAACCGTATAGACGTTTATAAAATCATGAGGGACATGGATAGGGTGAATAGTCAAGGTCTTTTCCCCAGGGTAGGAGAGTCCAAAACTAGATGGCATAGGTTTAAGGCGAGAGGGGAAAGATTTAAAAGGGACCTAAGAGGAAACATTTACATGCAGAGTGCATGAATGGAATGAACTGCCAGAGGAATAGTGGGAGACGCTGGTACAATTACAACATTTAAAAGGTATTTGGATAGGCATATGAATAGGAAGGGTTTCGAGGGGTTTGCCAAATGCTGGCAAATGGGACTAGATTAATTTAGGATATCTGGTAGGCATGGACGAGTTGTACTGAAGGGTTTATGTTAGTTTTAGAAATACTGTGTTTTCTCCCAAGCTATCTGTTTATTCTGTGATGCTGCTATGTCCGTGCATGTTTACAAAGATTATGGGGTGGTGCAACCCCTGTTTTATTATTTTTTAAAAAACTGTTATCGTTCTTTTGGTTGTACTGCAGCCCGATAGCTCTGATCTTCTGGCACCCTGCGCAGAGGGGGTGCGGGCAGGTTATTCTGTGGTGTTCATGGAGCATATTGACTAGGTTGTGGGCAGTTACACGCTGTTCCATTTTCTTAAAAAGCTCTTTTTTTTGGTTGCACATCAGCTCCACACTCCTGATCTTTGGGCATCTGGTGCAGAGGGGTGGTGGGTAGCTCAGAGGTCCTCCTTGTGGGTCTGCTCCTGGGCCTAACTAAAGCAGCCATCAACAGCAGGCAATGCCTTCTTCATTTCCACAGCTACATCAATGCCTGAGTGTATCTTGAGGAAGCACATGATGTCCACCAGCAGCCTTGGAGTTTTCAGAAATGGGTGGGCACTGATGGGGCTGGAGTGCATTATTTCCCCAATAACACCATATTGATTTTGTGTCCTTAGTCCTTAGTGTCCCCTTCCAAACCTGCCAAAAGCTCCCCACCTCCCCCCACTTTTGGTTTCATTGTTATTAAACTACCTTTAATTAGCAGTGTTTGTAATTTGTTATTGGATGTTTTTGTCAATTTGATGGTGGGTTTATGTTAGTTTTAGAAATACTGTGTTTTCTCCCAAGCTATCTGTTTATTCTGTGATGCTGCTATGTCCGTGCATGTTTACAAAGATTATGGGGTGGTGCAACCCCTGTTTTATTATTTTTTAAAAAACTGTTATCATTCTTTTGGTTGTACTGCAGCCCGATAGCTCTGATCTTCTGGCACCCTGCGCAGAGGGGGTGCGGGCAGGTTGGATGCATTCCTTAAGGTCCTTTATCAGGGCCGTGGAGGGGTCAACATTTCCAACTTCTGCCTCACCTTTGTATCTATGTCCATACCAAGGTATGCTTGGAGATGGAAATCACAGTACCCAACAGAAGCCTCAAAGTTTTTCAACGTTATTAGGCACCACAGGTTCGGGGTGCATTATTTCCGCCAATAACATATTTTCATTCAGTCCCCTCCATTGTTTGCCCCCACTCTTTTGGTTTTGTTATTGTTACACTGCCTCTGGTGGGTGGTGTTTACAACGTCTTAGTTGGATGTTTTGGTTCATTTGGTGGAGGATCTATTTTTTTTTAAAAACTGCGCTTTCTGCCAGGCTGGCCATATCTTTTTGCAGTGCTGTGGAATCTGTGGACCAGATTTCCAAAGTTTGTGGGTGATTGCACCCTCTGTTTTATTATTTTTAAAAGACTGAATGGCTCTTTTGGTTGCAGAGGAGGAGATGGGCTAGTGGCATTGTCACTTGGACTGTTAATCCAGAGACACAGGTAGTGTTCTGGGGACCTGGGTTCGAATCCTGCCATGGCAGATGGTGGAATTGGAATTCAATAAATATCTGGAATTAAGAGTCTAATGATGACTATGAATCCATTGTTGATTGTCAGGAAAAATCCATCAGGTTCACTAATGTCCTTTAGGGAAGGAAACTGCCACCCTTACCTGGTCTGGCCTACATGTGACTCCAGACCCACAGCAATGTGGTTGACTTTTAACTGCCCTCTGGGCAATTAGGGATGGGCAATAAACACTGCCTGGTCAGCGACACCCTCATCCCGTGAATGAATAAAGGAAAAAAAAAATCAGGGAAGGAAGTAGGCAGATCACAGGACCTCTTCATTGGTCTGCTTCCAGACTTGGCTACAGTATCCATCAGCAGGCCCAGGCATAATGCCATGGAGGGGGTTGTAATTCTCAACTGGATGCTTTTCTTCCATGGCTACACCTGTGCCCAGGTGTCCTCAGAGACAGAGCATGCAGTATTCACTGGCACCACTGAAACTTTTCAGGCTGAGGTGTATTATTTCTTCCCCTCACACCATTTTGAATTACATCTCTTAGTTGATCTTTGATTTTTCCTTCTTGTTGCAATGTCCCTAATGGGCTCTTTCTACTTTTCTTAACTTGGTTTTGTATAAAAAACAATTGAGTTTTCAGTTCCTATCATCTCATGTTGGCTCATTCTGGATTGCATGATCAATCCCAACCAGATCTACTCGGTTACAGGCTGGAGAATCTGTGACAACATCCATTTGATCTGGGATCTGATCCATTTTTCCCAGAGGACTAGTCTGTCAATCACCTTTTAGTATTTCAATCAAGAGGAGGCACTGTCTGAAAGTGGATTGTGAGCATCTATGTGGGACTCTGCAAGCATTCAGGATGCAGGTTCAAGATGCAGTTTGTCACCAAGATCTAATTTATGTACTCCACTGCAAAGCGTCTAATAAAGATTAACGGGTTCCTGATGGCGTCCATTCACTCCAAGAGAGGAGTGTGACTGGGCTGCACCCTGTCTGGCTAATTGTATTCCTTTTGCATAGACCCTATCCTGTGATTCTTGCAGAGGATATTGATGGCATTGGCTCTGTGTGTGCTGGGTTTGAGGATGATTGCTTTACCTTGTGCCAATGACTTGCCCATGTTCACCAAACTGGCTGACCTGCATAGGATGTGCCAGGAAGTGTTCTCTGCCAGGATCAACTGGGCAAAGTATTCTGGACACTTAAACATATCCTGGACACTTAGACAATCAGTGGCAGGTAGACTCCATGCCAGAACAGTTAAGGGTGCTTGCCTGAAGCACCACCCATCTAATCTATCTGGCATCTACCATAACCCAGGTGAGGAATTCTGGCCAACAAACTGGTAAGAGTTGGAAGCCAGAGTCACTGTTCACCTAGGGCACTGGACAAGACTGCTCCGATTGATATGCTACAGGATCAAGGGTTGGTCATAAACCAGTTGCTTGCCTTCATGTTGTCGTACTAGCAGTTTCCTCTGAAACCACCCCTGGCTTTGTCACAAGAATACAGAAGATGCTGATAGTTATCTTTGGCATAAAAAGATGCTTTAATTCTCTGCTAACGTTCTGAGTCTCCTGATTAGGGAGGGGAATCATTCGACAATAAAACTGTTCTAAATCACAGAATGTCTTCTATTTCCTGATTCACTATATTGACATTTGCCTATTTAACTCCGCTTGTTAATAAATGTAGCTTCCAGCATGCACAAATGCATCACTCTGCAACCACAACAGATCACTTTAAATTGGTTTCCACTGTAAATCTTAACACACAAAACTATTCAGTCAAGTCTGTACAATAGCAGGATTAATTTAATATTGGGAACATGTGTTCTGTGGTTTGCAAGCATGGGTTGGTTTAGCATGATATGCAAATGCCCACAGCAGATGATCAAAGGGTCAATTTTGCTTGATATGGATCACCAATCATTGGAATGTATGGCTGACGTACCAGGTATCACACTGGCACAGAAATACATAAACAACATTACTCATTAGTGTGTAGGCAAAATGGTTCTTTGGTTTGATGGCAGCATCCTTAGTGGAGAAAAATACTTACGTATTCACTGAGTAACATACTAAGATAGCTAGTTTCACCTGCTAAGATGGTGCCGTAAGTGGTGGCTTGTAAACCTTTCACTATACTCATTTGAGTTAGCTAATTCAATTCAATTCAATACAATAATGGATAAGAGAATAACCCATTTCTTCATTTCATACAAGTTGTGGCACGGATCCAGTCCACTCTGGCCTGACATAGTCATATTCATAGAATCATGCCTTGCAGGCAATGTTGCAGACACCACCATCACCATCCCTGGATATGTCCTACCTTACCTGCAGGACAGACCAAGTAAAGGTAGCAGCACAGTGGTATACAGTCCGGAAGGAGTTGCCATGGAAGTTATTAACATTGACTTGTGAACCTTGTGAAGTTTCATGGCTTCAGGTTAAACATGGGCAAGGAAACCTCCCGCTGATTACCACATACTGTCCTCATTCAGCTGATGAATCAGTACTCCTCCATGTTGAACAACACTTGGAGGAGGCACTGAGGGGATCAAATGCACAAAATGGACTGGGAGGGCGACTTCAATGTCCTTCACCAAGAGTGGCTTAATAGCAGTACTGCCGATCAAACTGATCGGGGCCTAAGAGACATAGCTGCTAGACTTGTCGCAAGGCCAGATGTGGGGATATTGACCGATGATTGCACAATATTCAGCACCATTTGCGTCTCCTCAGATACTGAAGCAGTCCATATTCAAGTGCAACTGGACAATATTCAGGCTTGGGCTGATAAGTAATATTCATGCCACACATATGCCATCTTCAATTAGAGACAATCTAACCACCACCCCTTGATATTCAATGGTGTTATTGTTGCTGAATCCCCCTCTATCAACATCTTTGGGATTACCATTGACCAGAAGTTCAACTGGATTCACCACATAAACACAGTAGCTGCAAGAGCAGGTCAGAGACTGGGAGTGCTGTGGTGAGTAACTCACATCCTGACTTGCCAAAATCTGTCATCATCTAGACAGCACAAGTTAGGTGTGTGATGGAATACACCCCACTTGCCTGGATGCGTGCAGCTCCAACAACATTCAAGAAGCTTGACATCCCCATCCAGGACAAAGCAATGCACTCGTTTGGCATCAACAAGCGTCCACTCACTCCACCACTGATGCTCAGTAGCATCAGTACATACTATCTACAAGATGCACTGCAGAAATTCACCAAAGATCCAAAGACATCACCTTCCAAACATGTGACGTTTTCCATCTGGAAGGACAAGGGCAGCACATAGATGGGAACACCACCACCTTCATGTTCTCGCCAAGCCACTCAACATCCTAAGTTAGAAATATATTGCTGTTCCTTCACTGTTGCTGGGTCAAAATCCTGCAATTCCTTCCCTAAGGGCATTGTGGGTCAATCTACAGCATATAGGCAGCAACGGTTCATGAAAGCAGCTCACCACTACCTTCTCAAGGGCAACTAGGGAGAGACAATAAATGCTGGCCAGCTAGCGATGCCCACATCCCACAAGTAAATAAGATAAAATTGTGAGTCCAATATCAGTTCTAAATTTTATCGAGAATTTATGAATTCTCTATGTACTAACTAACGCAGTTAAAATCTTCAGTACATCACCCACACACACAAGAACTGTGGAAAAGTACCATCAAACCCCTAAAATGATGATCAGAGCATACTGTCATGCATATCCTTATGACTGGAACCAAGAACTGGGACTTATTTTGTTTACCAAATGGGATCCATCTGATGAATCTACCAGTGCTTCAGTCTGTGTGAATTAGTGTATTGTCACGAGGCAAGGGAACCTCTAAATCGAACAGTGGAAAAGATTTTAGGACTGAAGCACAAATTGTCCATATGAACTATGTATCAATGTTCTGGTAGCATCTCCTAGGAGCTTTTAAAGTTGTTCAAAAACATCTTGAAACATTATAAACAACCATGAAATAATGTACCAACAAGAATGTCAAGTCTTGAAAATTTAAACCTGGGGTTGATTTGTTAATGTTATTATTTTTACAAGGTGGCTATTAAAAGCACAGTTTAGTAATGTATCTAGGGTAGCGAGAAGAATTAGAAAGTAAATTATCTGGCTGACATCCCAAATCACCTGAATAATAATCAGCTGTATCCATAACTATATTGAAGCAGTTATCACTGCTGGGAGGAGAATAAGTCAGTACAGATAGTAAGGACTTTGGAGGATGAAAGGATAGTGAGGATTAGGCAGAGGGAAAATTAAACAATTCCAAGTTGAACCACATAATATCCAGTTGGTTCACATGAACTGTTAGGGAGGTTAGACACTGTGCTTTCATATTTAAAGGCAGAAGAACAAAAACATCTAACGAGGTTACTTAGCAAATTTCACAAGAGTCTTCAGGGTCAAACCAGGGTTTAAAACCTTCTGCACACAGGATGTGGATGTAGGAGAATCCTCTCCTACAAAATAGTATCTTTATCGCTTAGGTCCAGCCCAGGTAAAAGCAGAAATGTAATTGAAAAACCACCTAATCAAACACTGCCAAATCAGCTGGAGTTCCCTCATTGTGTTAGTTCCTACACCTGATGGTTCAAACAAATGTTTCATCGACTGCAGAAAAAATCAAGCAACAAAGGCAGATTCCTATCTAATTCCTCATGTAGAAGACAGTCTTGATAGAGTTGGCAGTGTTAGTTTTCTTTTTCTTACCAAAGTAGTTAGAAATATCAGTCTTTGCTTCACCAGATGGTCTTTTTCAATGTTGAGTGATGGTTATTAGGTTAAAAATGCTCCACCGACTTTCCAGATACTGATGAACCAAGTTGTAGTCTGTATATATTTTACCCAGATATCATACTTTGAACCAAATTTCACTACCACAAAAGAAAGTTATGGTAATGTGGTCATGCAAGTGTCAGGTATTTTTTGAGAAGTTGAAAGCCATTTGATCATTGAACTAGTGTTGGCTACACCAAATTTCACAAAGTCCTTCAAGGTAACAATCTATGTTTGTGATCTGGGATTGTGTGTATTCCTGCTATAAGAAGATGGGCCAAGCACAGAGGAGCCAGTAGGATACTTTTCTAAAAAGGTAAATTGATACATGAAGACTTACTCTATAGTGGAAAAGGAAATGAGTGGGACTGCTACTAGCTCATAAACAATTTGAAGTATTAGTTTGTAATTCCTGTAGACAGATATTGGTAAATCTTTACAACCTCCTAGCCTTTGAGGAAAAATTCAAAAACCAACATTTCGATGGAGTTTGCTATTACTGCTTATATCTTAAAAATTGTTCTCATTGCAGAAAATAATGTAATTGGCAATGTTTTATCAAGATTGCAATTTTGAAATGTCTGAGTATAAAGAAGATTTTAAAGATAATTATATAGGTTACATGTAAACAGCAACTCAGAATGAACATGAAAAAGTATCTTAATTTCTTTTATATATTTTCCTTTGTTCTTTTCTTGTAATGAAATGAATTTAAAAACATTTGATTTTTCAACAAGTGCAGGTATTATGGACATGCTTCATATTTAATATTTCCAGGGTGAATTAAGTTTTGAAGATTTGTGGAAAAATAGATTCATTCCAAATATTGTGAACATACCTGGAGTGATTTCTTTAGAAGAGGTTATTGAAATGTCACTATGGACTGTGGAACTTTTTTAACAAGGCTCCCTAGAAATCAGATGACTGGGAATAACTGCTTATTTTGCAATAGCTCTTGCTGCGGCTGTTTGAATAGTAACTGGCTTGCAGAGTCATTTTTTTTATATTTTATCTGAACTTCAGTTGAGGGCTGAGAGGCCTGTGAGGAAGGACAGTCAAGCCAATCTCTCCCACTTCTGTGCAAAATAAAACCCTCTTGGATTGAGTTCAGGATGAAAACTATGTGTTTTTCTGAAATAATGATTGAAGGAATATTGTATTTTTTGAGTAAAGGCCTGTCTGCAAAGATTCCAGGGACAACATTGTCAATTACTGATTTGATGACATATGCCAGGATATCAAAATGGCAGATGTCAGAAACTTTATCATTTTGCTTGCAAGAATAACCCATTGGCCATTTACTTTTCTTTCTTAAAGGTTGTGTGTGTGTGTGTTTGTGAGAGAGAGAGTTTGGGGAATATTTAGATGTATAAGCATTTATACTTCTATATTATCAACAGTATGTTAATCAACTATTGAATTTTCATTGAGTATCGTTTTGATGATAGACCAATAATTCTGCTTATTATGAGACCTCATTGATAGATCTTTCATTTAAAATCTTGTATAGATAAGGTATGTAATTGGCCATCTCAGTAACTGCAAAAATATTTTTATTTGATGTTATGAGCTGTGGAGTAGTGGGACTAGAGCCATTGGCTCCAACATAGATTGTGAGCAGAGTCTCTGACAGTCAATCTCACTGCCAGCCTGTTTCTTCACTGTGCACATCTAAGGCAATAGATCTCACTGCCCAACTGTGTTTCCTTGCCAAGCAAGTCTCTGACAGCTGACCTCATTGCCTACCCTCATTCCTTCACCATGTGCTCTTCTAGGAGCTGTCTAGCGAGAGAAAAGTGCTTAGTTTGATTCGGCTTTGCCAGCTTGTTGTATCATGCTTCAGTTTGGTTCATATGGACTATCATTGTAGGATAAAGTAAGCTTTGTGATGACAGTGCAAACAAATAATGAGAAATATAGTCAGAACTGATGTGAAATGTTATATTATTAGAAACATAGCAGACTATTCAGCCCATTATGTCCATGAGGACTCTCAGCAAAATCAACTCAGTTAAGTCTAACTCCTCTGCTCGTTCTCTATACACGGTTTTCAAGTCTTCAGCTGCTTATCTAACCAGTCCTCGCAGGACCAAGAAAAATTACGCAGAATGCTCTAATATCCAAGCAGCTCAAGCTGACCGGGGTCCGGAAACTAATCACAGTCAAAGTGACCCCCAATCTTCCATACTTGAAAGCAGCCAGCAACATTCCAGATGTTCCAAATGTGAATACCCACATGTGACAATACCATTGCTTTATGAGGTACAGTTTGTCCTGATTTTTTTTATGAAGAGCAGGTGACTCAGAGATGATAAGTGGTCTGCTTCAAGCCAATAAAATAAATAGCTTGTGAGGCCTTGGGTTTTTTTAAAGTTAGAACAACAGAAGCAGGCTGAATATGTACAGTCAAGCTCCCATAGAATCAGGATTTTAGTTTTTAGCTTTTAGTAGCTGTTGGGGTTGTGAAAGCTGATATATCTCAGTTTCTTTTTGCTACAGCGAGAAGCTTGGGTTCTCTTCCTGCTGCTAGAATTGCATGTGAGACAATCAATTTTACTAACTTTGCCGTTGTGAAGAGTGTCTTTATGGAATGTTACTATGTTGAAACAATAGCTGTTTAGTAGTTAAATAATCTATTATTTTAAGTTTTCCAATAGAGTTAAGTTATTCCAATTTGTCTTTCTTTAATTGTATTTTAACTATAGTGTATGAAAGAAGTGTGTTTTGCTTCAAGCCTGGTAGTTTGACCAATCAAATTGTATCCAGAATGCAATGCTTGTCACATGCCTGTAAATTACAAAAAAGTTAGGGTCTAGGCTATCTCCTTGACATATTTTGAAGGGGTTTGTTCTGGTCCACAACAACAGGCCTACCCACAGTGTGACTAACAACAGAGTGACATCATGAACTACAAGGTGAAGGAATATTGATAAGCGATGAACCTGAACCATCTAAAAAGAAACGAAAAATGTACAACTCACACATAAAATGGGAAAATGAATCTGTAAAAGATAACAACATTTGCCTTATATGTCACCAAAGTCTGTCAATGATGAAAAGCAGAATTTGGAATTACACCACACAATGATGTAAATTCACAAATAGTTTTCTCATGAACAGCATATTTCAAACAAATGAAGCTGAAGGCTCAACGCTCATTTTTATTCTAAACCGGCAGCGCAAGGTAAGCTTACACTGAAGCGTCATTTTGCATCAGGCAAGGTATAAGATATCATTCACAGATGGTGAATTAATTAAAGAAACAATGACTGTGGGTGTTGATTCTTTATTCAAAGACCACAAGAACAAAGAAGAAATAATAACATCAATCCAGTGCACATCAGTTGGTACTTCCACAGTTGCAAAATGAGGACACAATCTTTCTCTGAAGATGCCTTTCAGCAACTAAACCACAACCTGAAGGACAGTGATGTTCCTCACTGCAGTGTGATGAATCCATCAACATGACCAACATAGCCCAGGTGATTACTTTTTTGTGCATAGATTTACGGGCATAACAACTAAAGAAGATCTTCTCACCCTTTTCCACCTTAAAGAAAGAACAAGGGGGTGGATATCTGCAACAAAATTCAAAAGGTACATGCTTGGGAAAACATTCCACTCAAACAGCTAGATTCCATTATAACTGATGGTGCACCAGTCATGCTTGCTGCAAATGCAGGCTTTGTTGCACTTTGCTGAAATGATCCTGATTTCCCCTCTTTTTATCAGTTATCACTGTATAATACACCAGTAAGCATTAGTGAGTAAAATTATGCACTTACGCATATAATAAAATTTGTTGTTCACATTGTAGATGTGATTCCAGAAGGAGTGCTTCAGTTTAAATCCTTACTTGATGAACTTGATGTTGTCTACAGTGAACTAATTTTCCATGCTGATGTGAAGTGTTTAACTTAAGACAAGGACCTGCAAAGATTTTTAGACCTGATATCTGACATCATCACTTTTCTGAAATCAAGGGATGAAACAACTACTGAGCTGTTAGTGTGGTTTTGCTTGACTTCAGGTTCCGTACAGACATAATGTCAAAACTGAAGAAGTTGAACTGTGAAGTGCAGGGAAAGGACAGGGACTTAGCACATACGATCAGTGCTTTGAATGGATTCAAATTGAAACTGAATCTGTGGTCTTCCCAATTAAAAATTAAAATGATGTAACACATCTAATGTTTGCGGAAAATACCAGAAAAAAAATCAAAGTCAAAAGAAAAATAGTTCCAGTTAGCAGAGGAATTCAACAGTCCACAATTTATTCGCTAATGCTTGCTGGTGGTAATTGACAAAAAAAAAGGGGAAATCAGGATCATTTCTGCAAAATTGAGATTTTAGTAATGAGATTTTAGGAATAAGATATAATGAAACAAATCATCATGTTTGTCTCAATCTATCCCTTCAAGTAGACATTGGTGGGTTGGCTATCAAAATCTATCAGGCGTTTGATTTACGAAGCAATGGAGTTGATACGGAGATAATTACTGCGCAAAATGATACTGATCTGGAAGTTCAATAAAGGGACAGTGATTTCAGTATGGATAAGTGTGAGGTTATCCATTTTAGTTGAAAGAGTAAAAAGGCAACTTATTATCTAAATGGAGAAAAACTGGAAAGTATCTCGGTGCAGACAAATCTAGGTGTTCTCATGCATGAATTACAGAAAGCTAGTATGCAGATACAGCACGTATTAGAAGGCAAATAGAATTTTGGCATTTATTGCAAAAGGAATAGAGTATAAAAGTAGGAAAGTATTGTTGCAACTGTCCAAGGCATTGGTGAGACTGCATCTAAAGTACTGTGTGCAGTTTTGGTTCCCTTAGTTGAGAAAGGACATAATTGCATTGGAAGCAGATCAGAGAAGGTTCACTAAATTAATTCCAGAAATGCAAGGCTTGCCTTATGAATTTGAGCAGTTTAGACCTACTTTTGCTGGAGTTTAGAAGAATGGGGGGAAAAATAATTGGGGAATGTAAGATCATTGAAACATAGAATCCCTAGTGTGGAAGCAGGCCATTCGGCCTATTGAGTCCACACTAATCTTCCGAAGAGCATCTCACCCAGACACACCCCATCCCTGTAAACCTACATTTCCTAGGTCTAATCCACCTAGCTTACACACCCCTGGACACTATGGGTAATTTAGCATAGCCAATCCAGCTAACCCACACATCTTTGGACTGTGGGAGGAAACCAGAGTACCGTGAGGAAACCCACACAGACACAGGGAGAATGTGCAAACTCCACACAGGCAGTCACCTGAGGGTGGAATCAAACCCCGGTCCCTGGTGCTGTGAGGCAGCAGTGCTAACCACTGAGCCATCGTGCCGCCCTTAGATGCTAAAGGAGATTAACAAAGCACAGATATAGCTGATATTTCCACTTGTGGGACAATCTAGAATGAGAGGTCATAATTCTTGGCTTAGGGGCGGCAGATTTAAAACAGAGGTGAGAAGGAATTACTTCTTTCAAAGAGTGGTAAAGTGTGGTATATATTTCCCCAGAGTAGATGCCAGGACAGTAAATAAATTTAAGGAGGAAATAGACAAATTTTCAATTAGTAACAGATTAACGAGTTATGGGGAATGGGCACAAAAGTGGAGTTGAGGTTGATATGCAATCAGCCTGGATCATATTAAATGGCAGAACAGGCTCAAGGGGCTAACTGCCTACTCCTGCTCTTAGTTCTAATATTTTAGGGATTCATAAACAGGAAAAAATTCATGATTCTATCATACTGTGCTTTTAAAGTGAAAGCTTACTTTGGCTCCACACCCCACCGTGAGAAAGCAGTCTCCCAAATCAAGATGATCAAGTCCAAACATCACAGCTGCCTCGCAATACGTGCATTCGAATTGTTTATTTTTCTCAACACTAACTTTGATATTTTATAAGAAATTATTTTTAAGGTCACATTTAACATTATTCTGAAACTATTTCTAGAGATAATGAATAAAATTTGAAAATGTACTTAATCCTGATGATTTTGACTGTAAGACAGCCATAATAACTTAAAGTTAGGAAAAGCATAATTTTATTCAGTTACTCTGTTGACTTTTAACACCACAATTCTGCTAAACTGACTTTCATAATCATCAAAAGTTGATTTGTGAAACTGAGCAAATCCTGGGCATTGATATTATGCATTGAAGTGATAAAAATGCATCTTTTAACATTACTTTATTAGAAAGAGTGTTATTTAATTTAATATCTTTAAATATGATTTGTATTGAAATATGGCTTCAAGCCTAACAATTCTGAAAAATAATTATAAATAAAAGCTACAACTGATTTATGACTTAGAGGTACCGTATATAATTAAACTACAATTTTCAGTTGTAGCACTTAATTGTGAGAAATGAGATAGTATTTAATAGCTTTCAGGTCTTAATTAAACTTGTAATACGTATGAATGAAAACTAGATAACACAGTGGATATCTGATGAAAACAGAAAATATGATTCAATATTGATAGAAATTATTTGACAAATTTTAACTAATTTTGCAGTATGCTGTCACCAAGTAAGAACCGATTATTCTGTTTATTAAATATTAAGCTTAGTTTGCTGATCAAAAAATATAAATCAAAATCATGGGAGAGAAGTAGACGCCGAGACACTTACCAGCACTTAAATACATGAGAGAGAGGAAGACCAGAACCAGTCACTAGCATCTAAAAGTGCAGGAGAAAGGAAGTCATTGTCACCAGGAGGTAAAAGAATGGCAGAGAGGAGGACCCAGCCATCAGGATCTTTCCGGAAAGAAAGACAGCCAGACCTAGAGGAGGCACCTCTAGTTAGGTAGTGGATAAATAAAGGACGACGGTCGAGGCCTTCACCCTTCCAAGAGTGGGGTTGGCCAGATTTGTGGGACACTCCTCTACTCAATCAATGGATAAAGAGACAGCGACGCTTGTTTTTTCACTTGGCTTCTGGCACTGGGGTCAGCTGGAAATGCCTCTACATGAGGCTACTCGGCAGCTGGGCTGAGTGTGATCAGAAATCCAAGAGTGGGTCCAAGGAAAGGTGTAACTCCATTGTTGGTTTGAAGTTGCTGTTTGGAAGTGAGTTTAAATACCTTAAACCTAGAAAACCATTAATTGAGTGGAAATAGCTACTTGGACTTCAGTAAGGAATGCTACCAAGAGGAAGTATCAAGTCAAAGAAAAACAAAATAATTGAAGTAAACCAAAAGAAAATAAAGTTAATGTAAGTGAAATAAAGTTACTAGCTTTTATTGTAAGTTGGCACTTATTTTAAGGAAACAGGTGTTTTTTTATGGTTACAGGATTGCATGTCAGTTAGGCCAAGTGGTATGTAGATCCTGTATATCATGGACCTACCATGTGTACCAGACAAACACATCTGCAGGAAGTGTCAATGGCTTGACCTCTGGGATTTGGAACTGGGGCATCAGCTGGAGTCTCTGTTGTGCATCTGTGAGGTAGAGGACAAAATGGATAGCATATATTGTGAGGTAATCACACAGTAGTTTAGAAATGTGTAGGCACAGAGGGAATGGATGCTGCCAGGCAGTCCAACTGGGTGGGTAAGGCAGGAGTTCCCTGATCTATCCTGAATGCTAATCGATGTTCCGGTTTAGAAACTGTTGAGGGAGCTAGATCCTGAGGGAGTGCAGCCATTGCAATGCTCATGACACCATGTATATGGTGGGGGGGAGGCAAGAATGAAAGGGCAACAGTGATGTGGGATTCCATAGTCAGATAACCAGAAAGGCATTTCTGTGGCCTTAAATATGACTGCAGAACGATATGCTACATCTCTAGTGCCAGAGTCAAGGGAATCATGGAATAGGGATGAGGTCCTGGAAGCAGGTTCAAGAAGTTAGGAAACAAATTAAAAAGCAAGAACGGTAATTTCAGGATTATTCCAGTATGAAGTGCAAGACAGCATAAGAACAAAACACAGGGTTACAGGGCTGGGCTAGAGTGGTGGGTCTGGGTGGGATGATCTTCGGAGGGTCGATGTGGACTCAATGTGCTGAATGGCCTGCTTCCACACTGTAGGGATTCTATGATTTCTATGATTTCCAAGGAGAATTTATTAATTGACGTGGCTTTAGAACTGATTTGGGAGAGAGGCATCAGATTCCTGAGGCATTGGGACTGGTTCTGGGGCAAGTGGGACTAGTACATGCTGGTTAGGTTACATCTTAACAGGACTGGGACTGATATCCTCACAGGGCAATTTGCTAGTGCTTTTGAAGCTAGCTTTAACTAGCTTGTCAGGAAGATAAGAACCTGAGGGGTACCCCAAATTGAAAGGGAATAAAGTTAGTAAGTACAAAAGCTGCTCGGTAGACTAGAAGCCAAGAAAAATAAAGCCAGGCATTGAGTATGCTTTGAATGCTGATTGATGTCAAAAAGACAAAGTTAAGGAAACTCTATTTGAATGCATGCACCATTCACAACAAAGTAGATTACCTAAAGTCAAAAATAGAGGTAAATGGCTATGATCTAATTGCCATTACCGAAACATGGCTACATGGTGACTGGAATTGTAAACTGAATATTCAAGGCAATCCAAATACTAGGAAGATCAAAGAAGAAGGAAAAGGAGTTGAAGATATACCAATAATAAAGGATGGGATAAGTACATTAGTCAGGGAGGATCTCAAATCAGAAGAACAATGTATAGAATCTGTTTGGGTGAAACTAAGGAATAGCAAGAGCAGCAGGTATTGTTTGGAGTTATTTATAGGCCACAAAATAGTAATGGCAGTGTGGATCACGTATTCATCAGGCAATGAAAGGATTTTGTAGCATGGGCAACACAGCAATTATGGGTGACCCATCTGCACATAGAATATAAATGACCACTAAAACAGTGAATGAGGACTTACTGGAGCATGTTCGGTTTGGTTTTCTGAGCAGTATGTTGACGACAGGCTATTTTAGATTCTGTATCATGGAATGGAAAAGGACTAATTAATAATTTTGTTGTAAAATGGCCCTTTAGGATGAGTAACCACAATATGATAGAATTTTACAAAATGTTTAAAAATGAATCTGACGTTAAATCTGAAGCAAGGATGTTTAAATTGAATTCAGGAAATTATGAAGGCATGAGGTGGAAATAGGATATCAATGCAATCAAACAAAAACATGCAAATGAACCGTATGGAAAAAGGAAACTTTTGTCTGGTGAAGTAACAAAAAGCTTAGTACATGGACCCCAGATGTTCACAATATATTTTCAGTGATGTGGATATGGCGACCAAACTTAATATTTTCAAGTATGCAAATAATAGAAAGCGAGGCAGGAATGTGAGTTGTGAGGAAGATGTAAAGTGGCTTCAGGAGGATTTGGACAGGATTTGTGAGCATGATGAACATGGAAGATGAAATATAAGGTGGAAAATGAGAGAGTTATCCATTTTAGTAGGAGGAACATATATGCAGAGTATTTCTTAAACGATAAGGGGTTGAAAAGTGAAGATATAGAAAGGCACTTAGGAGTCCTTGTTGATAAGCAACTGACGTCTAATATGTAGGTGTAGCAAGCTATTAGGTGGGCACATGAAATGTTAGGCTTTATCATATCAATATTTGAGTACGAGAGTGGTGACAACTTTTTGTCACAACAGGAGGTCATCTCATGAACCTTGGGAGAAAGCTGCTTAGGAGTCAGGAATCTTTTGACAATGAACATAAAGCTATTGACAACGATCTGTTACGTCTCTTATGCCATGTCCCCATATATCTTCCATGCCCTCTTGTATCTCCCATCTCCCATGACCAAACAGGTGGATGAGGGTAAAGCGGTTGATGTGGTGTATTTGGATTTCAGTAAAGCGTTTGATAAGATTCTCCATGGTAGGCTATTGCAGAAAATACGGAGGCATGGGATTGAGGGTGATTTAGCGGTTTGGATCAGAAATTGGCTAGCTGTAAGAAGACAGAGGGTGGTGGTTGATGGGAAACGTTCATCCTGGAGTTCAGTTACTAGTGGTGTACCTCAAGGATCTGTTTTGGGGCCACTGCTGTTTGTCATTTTTATAAATGACCTGGATGAGGGCGTAGAAGGATGGGTTAGTAAATTTGCGGATGACACCAAAGTTGGTGGAGTTGTGGATAGTGCGAAGGATGTTGCAGGTTACAGAGAGACATAGATAAGCTGCAGAGCTGGGCTGAGAGGTGGCAAATGGAGTTTAATGCGGAAAAGTGTGAGGTGATTCACTTTGGAAGGAGTAACAGGAATACAGAGTACTGGGCTAATGGTAAGATTCTTGGTAGTGTGGATGAGCAGAAAGATCTCGGTGTCCATGTGCATAGATCACTGAAAGTTGCCACCCAGGTTGATAGCGTTGTTAAGAAGGCGTATGGTATGTTAGGTTTTATTGGTAGAGGGATTGAGTTTCGGAGCCATGAGGTCATGTTGCAGCTGTACAAAACTCTGGTGCGGCCGCACTTGGAGTATTGCGTACAGTTCTGGTCACCGCATTATAGGAAGGATGTGGAAGCATTGGAAAGGGTGCAGAGGAGATTTACCAGGATGTTGCCTGGTATGGAGGGAAGGTCTTATGAGGAAAGGCTGAGGGTCTTGAGGCTGTTTTCATTAGAGAGAAGAAGGTTAAGAGGTGACTTGATAGAGACATACAAGATGATCAGAGGATTAGATAGGGTGGACAGTGGGAGCCTTTTTCCTCGGATGGTGATGGCTAGCACGAGGGGACATAGCTTTAAATTGAGGGGTGATAGATATAGGACAGATGTCAGAGGTAGATTCGTTACTCAGAGAGTAGTAAGGGCGTGGAATGCCCTGCCTGCAAAAATAGTAGACTCGCCCACTTTAAGGGCATTTAAATGGTCATTGGATAAACATATGGATGATAATGGAATAGTTTAGGTTAGATGGGCTTCAGATTGGTTTCACAGGTCGGCGCAACATCGAGGGCCGAAGGGCCTGTACTGCGCTGTAATGTTCTATGTTCTATGTTCATTCATATTACCTATGCCTCTTTCAAGTCCAATTATATCCCCTTCATACCTCCACACCCGACATGAGTCCTCCATATCTATTCACCCAGCATGCACATGTACAGACCTGTTGAGCTAGTGGAAAGTCTGACAAGTCTTTGACATGTTCCTGAGTCTGACACAGTAAGAAAAGAGGCTTTGAAGACACTCTTTGAAAAGAAACTGCCTATGTTACAATCTCATAAAAGGAACAATTAAGCAGAGAAGTGAATGGTATCAATGATTAGAGCATTAATCCTCCTAACATCTCATAATCTTGTCAAATTAAACAAACTGGTATCGGCAGAACCACAAAGAAAGAAACCTTACAATTAGAAGATTCACTTAAAAGATTTTTACATTCCATTCATTGGATTACATATTTATCCTAGTATGTTTGGAATAGCTTCAAAAAAATACAATATAGAGTTACTGCCGTCGTGAAAAATTATACAAGGTCTTCACAGAAGTATCATGTCATAACTATAGAATACACTGCAATTGTGAAGCTTCACTGGTCAGTTGAATTGATTGAATGCAGATAAGACTGGATCCTAATTTTGATCTATCAGAGCAACAATGAAAAAGTATAAAATCAACAACATCAAAACATAAATCTGGAGAAATGCATACACAGATTCCCATTGTTAGATGATCCCAGAAGCATCAAACTAGGGTCATCGAACAATTATTTGGTTTGATGTTTTACATATTAATCTTCATGATGGGTATACTAGTGCAGCTGGTTTTTAAATATTTCTTTGGGTGGATTGGGTAAATAGGAAATGATGTCCCTAAGCTTGGGAAACTATGCAAATATGAACATAAGAAATAGGAACAGGAACAAGCCATTTTGCCCCTCTGGCCTGCTCTGCTATTCAGTAAAACCCACTGCAACCTTAATTCACTTTCCGGCCTCCCTGCCATAAGTATGAACTCTCTTTTGTCAATCAAAAATACGTCAACTCAGTTTTGAATTATTCAATAATCCAGTCTTCACTGCTTGCTGGAGAAGAAAATTCCAAACACCAATAACCCTCTGACAGAAGAAATTCCTCCTTGTCTCCATTTTTAATGAGAGACCCTGTAATTTTAAACTGTGTTGCCTACTTCTAAATTTTTTCTATGCTGCCAAATCCTTCAGAATCTTATCTTTCATAGGGTCACTTCACTTTTTCTAAGCTCCAACTGATACAGGCCCAACCTCTTCAAATGCTCCTCATGAGATAATTCCTCATTCAAGGAATCAGCCTTGTACAACCTCTCTGAACTGATTCCAATACAACTACACCCTTGATAAATAACGTGAACAAAACTGCACACAGTACTCTATATGTGATCCCATCAATGCCCTGTACAATTGTAGCATGACTTCTGTCTTTTATATTCCATCCTTCTTGCAACAAAGGGCAGCATTCTGTTCTCCTTCCTAATTACTTTTCAGAGCTGCATACTGACCTTTTTTTACAAGGACACCTAGATTCCCTCTGTACTGTAGCATTTACTCTCTTTCCATTGAAATAATATTCCACTTTCCTACTTTTCCTGCCAAATTGGACAACTACATTTTCCCATATTATGCTCCATCTATTACATTTTTATCTAATCACTGACCCTATTCATATCCTGTTTCAGGCTCTTGGTACCCTCACAGCGTCTGTTCCTGTCTATCTTCAAAGCATCAGCAAATGTAATGCTGATGTGGCAACAGTATAGTTGGTCCCTTCATCCATGTCATTAATTTAGAAGGTAAATTGTTGATACTCCAACAATGATCCTAATTGCAGTCCACTAGTTACATGTTACCATCCTGCAAATGACCTATTTTCCCAAACTCTTTGTTTCTCATTACTTAGCCAGTCACCTATCCATGCTAATATGTTACCACCAACACCAGTAGCAGTTATCTTGTCCAGGAACCTATTATGTAGAGCCTATTCAAATGACTTTTGGAAATCCAAATACACTACTGGCTCCCCTTTACGCATCCTGCTTATTCCATTCTCAAGAAGTCTAAAACATCTGTCAAATATCATTTTCATTTTATAAAATCATTATGGTTCTGTCTGACTGTACTTTGAGTTTTCAAATGTCCAGCTGTGAGCTCTTTAAAATCGCATTCTAGAATTTTGCCAATTACTGATGTTAGATTAACTGCCCTATTCTCCTACTGTCTGACTGCTCCTTTCTTAAATAGAGGTGTTAAATTTGTGGATTTCAAATCTACCACGACTTTTCCAGAGTCTGGGGAAGTTTGGAAGATTACAACCAATGTAACAACTACCTTTGCAGCCACTTATTTTAAGAATGTAGGATGCACACATTAGGTTCCAGGGATTCACCGACTTTAAGTTCAATTAATTTTCCCAGTATTTTTCTCTCGTGATACTGATTCTTCTAATTTCTTCCCTCCCTTTTGTCTCTTGATTTTCTGCTGTTTTTGTGATTTTTTTGGTATTTTCCACTGTGAATACAAGTACAAAATACATTTCGAAGTCACTGCCATTTCTTTGTTTCCTATTGTTAATTCCCCACACTCTATAGGTCCAATGTTCACTTTAGCTACTTGTTTCCATTCTATGCACTTACAGCTGCTTTTACACTATTTTATATTTCTTGCTCATGTGCTCTAATACTCTATTTCTTTCATTATTTTTAAAAGATAATGAAAGGAGTTGCACCAGTACTGGGAAAAGAGTGAACTCTTCACTGGGACAGGTTTCGTTTGAACCATGCTGGGTTTGGATCCCAGCAAGGATGTATTGCAACATAATGCACTGCACAGAATATGGAGGATTTGATTTATTTTGTTTCAAGTTTTATTTGTACATAAAAAGCAGGAAGTCTGTTAATTGATGTGTTTAATTATAGGCATTAACATAAGAACCACTTGTGCCCTAACAAATAGGCACACATTCAGCTTCATCCTCCTGATCTTTGACATCTGAGTAGTGTGGGGCAGGGCAGGCAGATTAGAGGTCCCTCCACTGGGCTACTCCTGGACCTAACCAAGAAGGTTTTAATGTACTTCACAGTGGACAGTCAAGGGGATCATTTAAATTAACTGTCTGCGTCTCCTCTGCAGTTACATCTGTCCCCAATGTCTTTGAGCAGGCCATCAAACTACCGTTCTTGCCTACTCTACAGGTAGGAGATATGTTCTTTGAAGTCCTCAGGTCGATATCGTCTCTTGCTGACAATTTTCCTCCTCCTGCAAGAAAGGTAGTGTCTCTTCTCCATGATCCTGTGATGTTGCATTTCAATGCAGGCTGCAACTATGCCCCCTCTCCCTTGTGTGAGTTCAAATGGTTTACTCATCATGCAAAATGCCTTACAAATACGCTGCACCACTTCCTCTGACTTATAGGACTTCTTTCAATTTTTTCCATTAACACAGTATTTCCACTAATTCAGCTCAAGCAAGTAGCCAGTCAAGAATCTCACCTGCAAATTCAATGCTAATGTCTTTAAATAGTGCCAGTGGGGTCTTGAGGAGCCCTTAATGAAATGTATATTCAACTCAATATGTTTAAGAGATTACATTAATAGGAGCATTAAGGATCAAATCAGTATGATGTATATTTTCAATCAACCAGTTCTGGAGCAAGTGGGTCATGAAGCTGGGTCTTCTGGCTCAGAGGTAAGCACGTTACCACTGCGATGCAAAAGTCCCCTATAAATCATCACAAATCAACATTATATCATGATTGATAACACAATCTGCTTAATTTACATGCCTCCGGCAAAAAACAGGGCACCCAAGCTATTGCCCTCCACAACACTGCAACCAGTTTAAGCCTCATCAATCATCATCAAGAGTGGACTCCTAGTTTTCCTGCACTGCCGTCTCCAACTAGGGGAATTTAAGTTCTACCCCAGAATCTTGAGAACATAACTTAGGCTACCACTTAACCACTGTACTGAGGAATTGTTACACTGTCTGAAGTGCCATATTTTGGATAAGCCATTAAACAAAGGATCACCCCAACTGTTAGATGTAAAAGATTGCAGTTGAATGTAAAAGATCATATGACATTATTGAAAGAAGAACAAGAGAATTTTTTTTCTCAATGCAGTGTCCTGGACAATATTTATCCTTCAAGTAAAATCACTAAAGTGGATTATCTGGTCACTATCTTATTGCTGCTTGTGAAATCTCAAGATGCATAATTTTGCTGCTGCCTTCTTACTTTAAAACAGTAACTAAATTTTGAAGCGTCCTAAAGTATTTAAAGGCACTGAATAAATAAACCTTTCAAAATCCCTGATTCTTATCCACCAATTATAAATTACTGGCTAAAAAAAATTGTACGAAAAATGAAAAGAAAGGCATGGATTTTTATAGCTCCTTTCATGACCATTAGACATTAAACACCATTAGAAACAGGAAATATGGCTGATGAGAGATAGTAGGAACTGCAGATGCCGGAACATCTGAGATAACAAGGTGTAGAGCTGGATGAACACAGCAGGCCAAGCAGCATCATAGGAGCAGGAAGGCTGACGTTTCGGGCCTAGGTGGTCCATTTCACACGTCATGTTTGCAATAAGAGACGATAAGACTGCATATAGGGAGTTAAAACACAGGACTACCTTGGAAGTAATCTCAGGATTACTAACTATGCCATGGGTTAGTGAGGCTAGGAACAGAGAGAGAGTGCAGTTGAACACGTGGCTACAGAGTTGGTGTAGCAGGGAGGGCTTTAGATATATGGATCATTGGGATAATTTCTGGGGAAAGTGGGACCTGTACAGGAAGGACTGACTGCACCTGAACTAGAGAGGCACCAATATCCTGGGCGGGAGGTTTGCTAGAACTCTTCAGGAGGGTTTAAACTAGTGTGGCAGGGGGGTGGGAACTGGAATACTAAACCAGTAAGTGCAGGGACTGGGGACAAAAGTGTGACAGAGATATGCATAGCACAGAGTAAGAACAGGCACAGGGAAGTCGCAGGGCTCAGAGGGGCTGGAGGACTGGAATGCATTTACTTCAATGCCAGAATTTTAGCAGGTAAATCAGATGAACTAAGAGCATGGATTACTGCATGGAATTATGATGTTATTGCCATTACAGAGACATGGTTGAAGGAGGGACAGGACGGCAGCTTATCGTTCCTGGATATCGCTGTTTGAGATGGGACAGAAAGGGAAACAAAAGGGGTGGGGAAGTTGCACTGCTGATTAGGAATCACATCACAGCTGTGTTGAGGGAGGTCACATCGGAGGGATCTTGCATTGAGGCATTATGGGTGGACCTTAGGAATAGGAAGGGTGAAATCACAATGTTGGGAGTTTTCTGCAGACCTCCCAACAGCCCACGGGTGACAGAGGAATAGATATGTAGTCAGATACTGGAAAAGTGTGAAAAGAGCAGGGTAGTTGTGGTGGTGACTTCAACTTTCCTCTTATTGACTGGGAATCCCTTGGAGCCAAGGGCTCGGATGGAGAGCAATTTGTTAGTTGTGTCCAGGAGGGCTTTTCAGTCAGTATGTTGACAATCCAACTAGAGTGGAGGCCATATTAGACTTGTGATTGATCTTTCAATAGGAGAGCATTTCGGGCTTAGTGACTATAACTCCATAAGATTGAGTAGTCATGGAAAAGGACACAAGTGGCCATTGGGTGAGGGTGCTTAATTGGGCAAGAGCCAATTACACCCAAATTAGACAGGAAGTGGAGAATGTGGATTGGAAGCAGTTATTTCAGGGCCAATCTACCCCTGGCATGTGGGACGCTTTTAAAGACCAGTTGATTAAACTACAGGACATGCATGTCCCTGCAAAACTAAAAGATAGGAATGGCAGGATTCAGGAACCATGGATGACAAGGGAAATTGTAAAGTTAGTCAAAAGAAAAAGGGAAGTATACAACAAGTCTAGGCAGCTACAAACGGACGAAGCCCTGGAGGAGTACAGAGAAATTAGGAAGGCACTTAAATCCACAATTAGGGAGGCAAAAAGGGGCCATGAAATGTCTTTAGCAAACAGGGTCAAGGAAAATCCCAAGGCTTTTTATGCATATGTTAGGAGAAAGAGGGTAACAAGGGAAAGAGTAGGCCCACTCAAGGACAAAGGACGGAAGTTATACGTAGAGCCCACAGGAAGTGGGGGAGATCCTGAATAAGTACTTTATATCGGTTTTCACCAAGGAGAACGACATGACTAATGTTGAGGTCAGGGATGAGTGCGTGAATACTCTAGGGAATGTCAACATATTGAAAGAGGAAGTTTTGGGAATCCTAAATTGCATTAAGATAGATAAGTCCCCAAGATCAGATGGGATCTATACCAGGTTAATCAGAGAGGCAAGGGAGGAAATAGCTGGAGTATTGGCAGATATCTTCACATCCTTGTTGCCTACAGGTGAAGTTCCAGAGGACTGGAGATTAGCAAATATTGTTCCCTTGTTTAAGAAAGGATGCAGGGATAATTCAGGAAACTGTAGGCCAGTGAGCTTGACATCTATGGTAGGGAAGCTCTTGGAGAAGATACTGAGGGACGAGATATATGCGCATTTGGAGGAAAATGGACTAGTTAGTGACAGACAGCATGGTTTTGTCCGGGGAAGGTCATGTCTCACCAACCTGATTGAATTTTTTGAAGAGGTAACGAGGACAATTGATGAGGGAAGGGCTGTGAATGTAGTTTATATGGACTATAGTAATGCATTTCATAAAGTACAACATGGCAGGTTGGTACAAAAGCTAAAATCACAAGGGATTCGGAGTGGCCTGGCTATATGGATAGAAAACTGGTTTGGTCATAGAAGACAGAGAATAGTGGTGGAAGGATGTTTTTCAGAATGGAGAACAGTAACTAGCGGTGTTCCACAGGGGTCAGTCTTAGGTCCTTTGTTGTTTGTAGTATAAGTAAATGATCTGGAGGAAAATGTGGGTGGTCTGATAAGCAAGTTTGCTGATGACATGAAGATTGGTAGAATTGCTGATAGTGCCAACGATTGTGAAAGGATACAACGGGATATAGATAGATTGGCGACTTGGGCACAGAAATGGCAGATGGAGTTTAATCCAGAAAAATGCGAGGTGATGCATTTTGGAGGATCAAATTTAGATGTGAATTATATTGTAAATGGCAGAATCCTTAGAAACGTTAACATTCAGACGGATCTGGGTGTGCAGGTCCACAGTTCCCCCAAAGTGGCGACACAGGTAGCCAAGGTGATTAAGAAGGCGTATGGCATGCTTGCCTTCACCACCCATAGCGTGGAGTACAAGAGTTGGCAAAATATGTTGCAGTTACATAAAACTTTTGTTAGGCCGCATTTGGAGTATTGTGTGCAGTTTTGGTCACCACATTACCAGAAGGACATGGAAGCTTTGGAGAGAGTACGGAGAAGGTTCACGAGGATGTTGCCTGGTCTTGAGGGCATTGGCTATGAGGAAAGGTTAAAAAGACTATGATTGTTTTCACTGGAAAGACAGCAGCTGAGAGGAGACCTGAAGGTGGTCTACAAACTTATGAGACGCATAGATAGGGTGGATAGTCAGAGGCTTTTTCCCAGGATTGAAGTTTCAGTTACAAGGGGGCACAGGTTCAAAGTCAGAGGGGGAAAGTTTAAGGGAGATGTGCAAGGGAAGTTTTTCATGCAAAGAGTGGTAGCAGCCTGGAATGCACTTCCAGAAGAGGTGATGGAAGCTGGCACATTGAAGACATTTAAAAGGCACCTAAATGGGTACACGAATAGGGAGGGAATAGAGGGATAAGGATCAAAAACAGGCAGGTTTGTTTTTAGATTAATTAGGGCATGATGGTCGGCACAGGCTTGGAGGGCCGAAGGGCCTGTTCCTGTGCTGTACTTTTCCATTTGTTCATTCATTTGTTCATTTCCATCTCTACACATTTCCAGTGGGTCAGCAGGCATGAAGTTTCAAATTAAATGAAATTTATGTATCAGAGATGCAATGATCTATTCTAGTCATTTTCAAGGATTTCATTAGGTCCATAAAATAATTACCCCTGCAAATGCATGTCTGTGATTTCTATGTGCAACGTTGGATAAATGGGAAGTTTTAAGAACAAATAAGAAGATTCATTTGATACTTTGTTGCAGAGGCCAGTAAGCTACATCAGCAAATTTTTCATACTTTTACAATGTTGTTCTTGGCATTTGATCTCAATCCTTTCCATATAGTTTTCCTCCCAACACTATCACTGGCATTAATAAGCTTCTCTATAGCAACTGGTCTCTCTGAGATAGACAAACAGGAAGCTGGAAGAACACAGCAAGCCAGGCAATATCTGGAGGAAAGGAGGTCAAGATTGTGGGTATTACGCTTTTTCAGGATCGGATGTGGGGGTACAGGGAGCTGCAGATAAAGAGGGAGGGAGGGGGGTAGTGTAATGGTGGTGATAGGTGGACACTGGTAGTAGGTATGACCTGGTTGGTGGTGTTTGGAAGAAAAACAGATTAAAGCAAATAGCAGACGGGCCAGACTGAATGAAAGGTGCTCTATGCACATTACCTAATAACCACAGGGAAAAATTGGGTCAGCCAAAAGCTGGATTCAAAGCTGTGTTGTCAACTGAAAGGTAGCCAAATGCTAGCATCTTATATGGACAGCACAATCAGTGAGAGTACCAATCAGCTGTAGCAGCAAATCCATGTGTGGTACAATGTGGACATCCAAAGATTTGTGCAATGCAATAGCATTTAATTATATCATCGCATCCAGTACTCATCAAACAGGGCTCAATTGCTTAAATTTTTGCCTATAGACTTAAGACTGCACCTATGAAGTGAACTGGATGAAAACTGAAAAGATTCAAATTGGGGCAGACAATGCAGTCTGCCAGAATACTGTTCACATGATGAAGATAAAAATTATCCCCAGTTTTCTTTCTTTCATTCTATCACTTCTTTATCTTTACAAAACCTGCTCAAGGTTTAGATACCTTTTGAGGCTTTCCAATTCCTTTCAGAAATTAAACTGACCTTGGACATTTGAGTACTATTTGTATTTAACGTTCTGGAGGGCTTGGTCCCAGTTATTAAGCATTTGGATCTGACTTACACAGTAGATGAAACCAGGTCCAATAATCTTATAACTGTTTGGGAATGTAGCAAAATAATTTACTGAATACTGAATTTTATAACTTAAAAATTCAACAATAGAAAATTACGTAATTGTAAGTAATTAAACTGTTTAATCTGACAGCGTTGATATTTTCATCCATGCCCTTTTTCTCTATCCCAAAATTCTGAGTCAAAACAATTTCATTTCTTCAAAATGTTGTTTGAAAACAACATTAAACCGTCTGTCACAAAATAAAAAGAGCAGAAATGCATTGCAGAGCCTGAGGCTGAGCTGAGCGTTTGTTACCATAGCTACTGGGAAGGTGTTCCATTGCTATAGCTTTCATTTGATAGAAATCTTCTGACAGCATATCCATTTGAATAAAAGCAGTATTGCACCTTCAGCTTATTTTACATTAATAGGCTATCAACTCTTTCAAACTATCTTCAAACAATGAGGAAAGGATCATTATAATTCACAGGGCTGTGATCTCTGCATTCTGTTCACTTTATTCTTCCATTTTATGCGATAATGTAAGGCAGCTGGGACTTCATCAGAAAAGCAAAATGCACTGAGCAACGTGGCATTTCACAGCCAAGCCTTTGCTTACCTGCTGTATTTTTCCTCACAGCTTTCAGAAGATTTAAAGAAATGCTGATAACTACTGCTAACACCTCTCTCAATTTGAAAATATGATTTCTCTGACCTCTCATTTTAAAGCTAAAGTGAAAATATGTTTGTTTTCCCATGAAACATTTATCTATAAAATGAACACAGGATAATCTGACAAATTAATTTAAAACATCTTTTCCTAATACAAGGCATATACATAATAGCCACAATAATCCATCAGTATCTCACAATCTGACTCAACTGGAGTTTATGGAGTCAATAGGAATGCGCCTCATTTGTATTAAGCAATAAGGCACAAACTTTCCACTGGAGAGGCAAAGGAGCGGGAGGTTGCTCAGTGCCACCGATGTGGTAGCATCCTTTCAGCAATATTTCCGTCTGACATAATTACAAGTTGAAATATCGCCCAAACTACCAGCCAGTTACTTACCTATTTAAAAGCGTTGGTCCAATGAGTCTAAACGATTATCATTTGGTTGTAAAATTGCTGTCCAACATATGGGAAGAATGCAATCAATTTATTGAGCAAACCAATAACTGGTAGTATATTTCATTCATTTGAGTAAATATTTCTTACTGCATTTTTTTCAGCACCAAGTGCATAAGAAAAGAATATGGCAGCAAGTATTAGTTGAGGAGTTCAAATATTGAATAAAATTGAAAGTATAAAAGAAAGATTGGCCATTTTGTGACATAGTGGTAGTATCCCTATCCATAGACTGGGAGGTCCAGGTTCAAGTCTCACCTGCTTCAGAGGCTTAACAATGTCTCTGAACAGGTTGGTTAGAAAAATAGGTGGAAGAAAGAAAGAAGATAATTTCATTTATATTGTGTATTCCATAACATGAGGGTATCCTAAAGTGCTTCACAGTCAATTAATGAATTTATGAAGTGTAGTAACTGTGGTAATGTATGGTAATACAGCAATTAATTTGCCCACAGCAAAACCCAACAAAAAGCAGAGAAATAAATTCACCAACAATCCATCGGTTGAAGGATGTATCAGTCAGTACTCAAAGAGAATTTACACAGTCTGCTTTCAATATTGGAAGCTTTACATGCATGTGAAAAAAAGATACAACCTTTATTTAATTTTACAACTAAAAATGGTATCTTTGACAGGGAAGCACTCCCTCAGTAATGCACTGAAGTGGCTTATGTGCACTCAAGTCTTTGAAATTTGATTTGAATTTCTTATTCAGAAGTGGGTATATTTTGCATTTCTGAGGTTTCCATCAATGTTTTGATGACTGATCAAGCCTACTATTAAAATTCAACTCTTATACACCCAAGTGTAGAGTAGAACTTGAGCCATTATCGTCTAATGTCAAAGAAGTGCTACCAATTGAGCCAGATTAAAGGAAGGAAAGCTGTATTTTCATTTCCTCATCAGTTTTACACGTTGTCTATTTCCTTCAGGTCAGGAAAATGCACTTCTATCATTATGTGTTCAAGACTGTTTTTGCTGAGTGCTCACCAATTAACTGTAAGGGTTTGGTTTCCAGTCAGTTATCTTTCTGACCTTTAAACGGTTCAAATCACTCCTAGCCCCTGATTCTGGACACTGGTCTTATTACTCAGGATGTAATGAAGAGACAGTAGACAGGTGTTTAAGGGCAAAAGAATCTCTGCATTTATTTATGTACACAATGGGTAACAACAATACAAGAAATAGGTAATTCAATAATTCAGGGAAATTAACACAATTAATATACAGGAAACAGTAGTACTTGAAAATATTAACTAGATTACCACTACTAGTGTCACAACTATTTATTATGACATAGGAATCCACTATTAATCAGAATTCCTATCAGTAGAGTCCCAGTGCACTGATACTACTCGCCTCCCACTGCTAGCTATGTTGGAACTTTGGGGACTCATCACTTAGGTCACGGTTTTGCAGTTCATTTGGCTGTTCTCACTTGCTGTACTCAGCGCATGGTTGAGGACTTCAAGCTGCACAATCCTTTCACTTTGAGTTGTGTCCACTGATGTGGTTAGGTGCATATTGGATCTATTGGGTAAGTACCTGGTTTTCTTTATTTTTTAAAAACCAAAAGTCACTCAACCCGAAACATTAACTTTGATTTCTCTCCACAGATGCTATCAGACCTGCTGAGCTCTTCCAGTTATTTCTATCATAGTTGTTTCTTTACTTTTTGCTGTTTTGGTGAGCCTGGTTTTCACCTCAGGTTGTGTCTGAGGAATTGTGGTATCAGTTGAGTCGGTTGTTGTTTTGAGTCGTCAGTCTTTGGTTCTGATGGTTATGGTCGGTCGTTGAGGTTCTTGCCATCTGTGTTCTCGGCTTGGAAAAGTCCGTGTTCATGAGCTTTTTATTCAGAAGCTGGTTCAGCCTGTTCTGTTGTGGATGTCTTGGTTGGTTTCCCCCTCTTCAAAGGGTGTCCTTTGTTCCAACGATGCTTTTGGTTCGGCTTCCCTGTTCAGCCTCTCGATCTGGCTTCCCTTGGGTCTTGGTTCGGAAGCTCCCCTGGTGAGATTGGGGCTTACAGTTATACTGACTGTGGGCCCTGTTATCTCCACACCAAATCTGTTGTCTCATTGTTCAGTTGATGTTCTCTTTGACGATAATTGGCTTTCCGATTGTTAAACAATGTGAGAATGGTCTTTAATTGATGTTGGAAGGTGAGGCCTTTCACTTCACCTTTCAGACTCCATACTGGCTGAGTTGTGTAGTTACAGGTGTAAACACCTTCTTGGGGCTAGAGTCCATTGGTTTTAGGTTGATTGTTTCAGAGAGGAGGTGTAAATTAAAAATACCAGCTGAACAATGTTAGAGATAGTAAGAACAGTCGATGCTGGAATCAGAGATAATATAGTGTGGAGCTGGAGGAACACAGTAGGCCAGGCAGCATCAGAGGAGCAGGAAAGCTGACGTTTTGAAATGTCAGCTTTCATGCTCCTCTGATGCTGCCTGCCCTGCTGTGTTCCTCCAGCTCCACAGCTGAACAATGTTCCCAGGTCTACTAGTGATTTTGTTTATTCCTTGCAGGCTCAGCACAAGTCCAGGGTTCTGTCCATATGTTTTATTACAGCGGACTTCCGCACCATATTACATAACACAACTGGAGGCAGAAAAGAAACTTAAGTCCTCAATAAAAGAAATGAAAAGACAATGCTTTCTTTAAAATTTTTCCCTGAGAGAATCAAAATTAAACTTGATAACCAGAACAAAGCTACACGTATTAACTTTTGTGATGGGCATTTACAACTTATAAATTATAGACGTTACACTATTGTGGATATAGTCTAATTTACATTTGTAAACCCTCCAAATCTCATCAAGGGTTTCTTATCCAAAACATGGAAATATATTTTTCTGTTTATTTGAATTATAGAAAAACCAAATTTATATTTAACAAATGTGAAATTAGAGCCAATTCTTGTCACTTATTATTGCCAAGCTTTGTACAGATTGAGACAACAAGGTGCAGAGCTGGATGAACACAGCAGGCTAAGCAGCATCATAGGAGCAGAAAGGCTGACGTTTCGGGGCAGAAAGGCTGACGTTTCGGGCCTAGACCCTTCATCAGAAGCTGCTGTGTTCATCCAGCTCTGCACCTTGTTGTCTCGGATTCTCCAGCATCTGCAGTTCCTACTATCTCTTGTACAGATTGAATTTATTTTCTAAATTAGTTGGCAAAATTTCTAAAAGCAAATAAAATCTAATAAGTATAAAAACAAAGTTGCTGGAAAAGCTGGCCCTATCTAATAAGTATAAGTTTTGATGCTATCCGTGGCAGCTCAAGTAATTTCCTTTTCCTTTTCAACTTAAAGATTGCTTTTAAATCAAAGTGATAAATCATTGATAGAAAATAATTAGTTCCACCAATTGCCAGAATATGTACTTCTATTTGGTAAGTTACTGTAAATAAGATATGGACAATAGATTGTACATTATGTTGAATCTATTTGGGGAATGTTTGCCTTCCAAGTTATACCTAACTGAGCAATTTTAATTTGATTAACCATATGATTTAAGATGTTGGAAGTACAAATTTTACAACTTGCAAAATAATAGCAAATAGGCTAATTTTAGATCAAATAATTCATTATCATTTCATTGCTATTAACATTTTAAACATAGTTCTAAGCTATAGATTAGATTTAATAAAGATACTGAAAAGTCGCAATCCTCCCTATATTCTTCAGCTTATTGTAGATTTCATGCCAGATCAAATGAGTACAATCAGGTCAAGTTGAAACAATCAATTAGAAGATAAAACAATGGACTGGATTTACAATGTGCTATGATTCCCACTCCCCAACTAAAACATTGTTCGGGAACCTGCCCACAAAATCGACATTTTACATGTGGTAGACAGTAAATGGCACAAGTCAAGACATCCACGATCCATCTGAAAATGCTAAATCACTTTTCTCTTTTTTTTGGTCTTGTCCATCCGCAATTTTGTTTCCAAATTTTGTATATATCTCCATCCACAGTTTCCTCTGCCTGTTTGTTTCTATTGAATATTTTAACATTAGCTGTATATTTCTATTTTTAATTTCCCAAAATGTATCATTTACATTTGCAATTCTCAACTAGTTTTTCAATACTGCCCCCCAAATTATCTAGGTTATTTTGCATTCTTCCTCATAGTTTGCCATGTACTTTGGTAAAATCAGCAAAATTTTGTTTCTCTTTTCAAATGGTTCGTATCTATGAAGAACAAGGGACATGCCAGCACAAAATTGCAAGCCATGGCATCTTGTCACAGTTGACATATCTGCTTTCATGCCATATCCATATCTAGCTTATCTGACACTTTGTCTTTAATGTAATGATCTTACAAATATGTATTAAGGATCATTTAGGTTGCTCAAGAGTTGAATCTGATAAGACAGCGAAGGAAGCAGAGATAAATGCATATGAAACAAATTTTGACAGAAGAAATTGAACTGCAAAGTAATACACACTTAAAAACAATGGAAGAAACAGAGAGATTTTAAAAATCTTGGAAAAATTATTAACTCAATGTTCAGCATATTCAGTATTTGCAGAACGGCATTGACGCAGCATTCCCAACAGGGAGCTATGCTGGAGATAAATGAGTTTGGAGATAATGCTACTACACCAATGTAGATTGTGTGCATAGGGAAAGGAATAGTAAAATCAAACACTTGTGTAGATGTTTACAATGCACAAACAACCGCAATGCAAGCTCAAGCTTACAATGTCGCCAGACATTAAACAAATGAAATGAGTGTATGCTACGGCATAGACGATTGTTAAATTTACATTCTTTCACTCTACTTACTGCTTTCCTCAATGACTGGAGAGACTTTGCCCATACCAATAAGAATGAAATGTTTTTGAATATTATAGCAAAGTAAGTGCAAGCAAAAGAAAATTTCTAGACTACAAAAACTTGCAAAAAGACTCAATTCCTTGCCTTCATTTTATTGAGTCCAAACCCATTATAACTCTAAACAGGTATTATTTCCAAATTTTAAAGGGCATCAAATGACAGCTATATCTGCCTGTTAAGGTGTTGCAAAATGTATGGAGAAAGGAAATGGTGCTACCCTATTTGAATAACAATGTGGGGAAGTATGGGTCATGGTTAATTTATACATTGGGCAGAATATTGGTTGTTTTTTGGGTACATGGTGGCAACTGTTAACCTGCTGTGCTGACTGCAATTGAAGCAGGCAGCATGCAAACTTGGTCCTACCTCATTTACCTGATTGTACTGTTGTTCCAATCAGGGCCCTCACTGCCAGTTATGTGAAAATTTAGCTAGGATCAAGTAGCCTAAGCTGAAAGCATGGTACAGCCAGCCTGCTCCTCTTAAAGGCAGCCTTTCCCACTTAAAGAGGAGCTGCACTCAGTGGAAGGAAGATGCCACAAGTTGTTTGCAAATGCAAGTTGGAGTTGCAAGATAAAGCACCGGATAAGAGAAAAGTCTCTTAACCTTGCATGCTGGAGATCAAAGTGGAGGTGGGCAAGGGGAGAGAGCTCAAGTTTCTGTGGAAGACAAAGATCAAAAAGAATATGAGCTGCTGATTCGGAAGTTAATGCAAGGAGTTTGCATTAATTCAAGGGCCATGCAGCAGTGTCACAACGGGTTTAATGATCTCACATAAGGGATCAAAGACAGGAATGCAACTTTTCTTATCCTCTCGTCTCCTTACTTGAAAAAGGATGTACTGGCACTGGAGGGGGTACACGAGAGGTTCACTATGTTGATTCTGGAGTTGAGAGGGTTGGCTTATGAGGAGAGATTAAGTAGACTGAGCTATATACATTGTAAGTCAGAAGAATGAGGGGTGATCTTATAGAAACATATAAAATTATGACGGGAATAGATAAGATAGAAGCAGGGAGGTTGTTTCTACTGTCAGGTGAAACAGAACTACGGCGCGTGGCCTCAAAACAGCCTCAAAGTTCAGCAGAGGGCAGCGACAATGCTGACTGGCGGTTGGGGTGAAGATTTGCATTGCTGCAGTCACCACTACCAAACAGGGGTTTGGGTAGGAAGTGTCGTCAAGGGACTACTTCAGTGTTTCCCTCCCTCCCTCCTCCTCTGACCAACAAAAAAAGACCATTGTGAAGACCACAAGCAGCAGCAGCAGAGTGAGTATAAACCTACCGGAGCTTGGGGCACATTGTAGCCGCGAGGAACAAGCTGGAGTGAGATTACAGGGAGGCTGTGACCTAATTCGCTAGTAGGAAATCTGCACTAAATTTGAAAAAGAACACAGCCAAGAAGTATCAACAAATTTAATTAACTCAATAAAGTAATTAACTAAGTAGAAATGGCCGAGCAGGTGATGTGTTGTAGCTGTATGATGTGCGACCTGGCTGTTCCCATTGTGAACGACAGTGATCACATCTGTAGCAAGTGTTGGTTGCTCGAGGAACTTTGGCTCAGAGTTGATGAGCTGGAATTTGAGCTTCAAACGCTGCGGCACATCCAGGACAGGGAGAAGTACCTGGACACTGTGTTTCAGCAGGCAGTCACACCTGGTAGATTAAGTACTTCAAATTTGGTCAGTGGCGAGGGACAGCAGGGGGTGACTGCAAGTGAGACAGGTAGAGGGATCCTACATACAGGAACACAGGAGCCTCAGCTCTTGATCCTACCCAACAGGTACGAGCTGATTGCTCCCTGTGTGGATGAGGAAAAGGGCTGCAGTGAGGATGAGCCAACTGACCACTGCACCTTGGCACGGGAGGCCATTCAAGAGGGGGGAGCAAAAAGACAAGTGGTAGTTGTAGGGGACTCTATAATCAGGGGAATAGTTAGTATCCTTTGTAAGCAGGATCGAGAATCTCACATGGTGTGTTGCCTGCCGGTGCCAAAGTAAGGGATATCTCTGACCGGCTTGAAAGGATATTGGAGAGGGAGGAGGTGGATTCAGTTGTTATGGTCCATGTCAGAACAACATAGGCAAGACTAGGAAAGAGGAAATCCTGTCCAGGGATTATCAGGAGCTAGGAACAAAATGAAAGAGCAGGTCCTCAAGGGTTATAATCTCCGGATTACTGCCCAAGCGACATGCAAAGTGGCACACAAGAATAAAGGAAGTAAACACATGGCTAAGAGTGGTGTGGAAAAGAGGGGTTCCTTTTCATGGGGCGCTGGCATCAGGATTGGAACATCAGTATTGGAACAAATAAATCAATTACTTCTTGCCAACTGAAGCTCCATTTACATACAAGCCTTCGATTTCAGCTCTTCTGCAACTAAATTTTGGGACTTGGTTTGATTCCACCCTTAGGTGACTGTCTGTCTGTGTGGAGTCTCACAGTTCCTCCCACAGTTCAAAGGTTAGGTGGATTGGCTATGCTAAATCGTCCCTGTAATGTTCAGGGACGTGTAGGCTAGGTGGATTAGCCATGGTAAATGTGGTAAAAACTGAAAGAACTGCAGATGCTGTAAATCAGAAACAAAAACAGAAATTGCTGGAAAAGCTCAGTAGGTTTGGTCGTATCTGTGGAGAAAAATCAGAGCCAACATTTTGAGTGGAATGACTCCTCCTCAGAACTGTGTTTCACACTGTGTTCTAAGGAAGAGTCACTCGACCTGAAACGTCAACTACGGCAAATGTGGTGTTGCGGGGATAGGGTGGGATGCTCTTTGGAGGGTCAATGCAGACTCGATGAGTCGAAGAGCCTCTACCTGCATTGTAGGGATTCTATGATTCTATGACTGCTGGAACTAGCAACTGTGTAAACAGTGTTTACACTGAATGTCAGGTTAGTTGCCATCAAAAACATACAACAATCCTCCAGCAATCCTTGGTTTTAAAACATTTCTTTTCCCATTTCCTCCACAATTACAAATAAATAAAAAACTAAAAAGATACAGTCTTTACAATAGACAAAAAAAACCTATAGTAATTGCTGTAAATCAGAACGTGGAAGGGAACAAGGAACCTGGAAAATTACAAAAATTATGGTCACCATTACTAAGTTAACAGCTGCAGACTGTCAATTCTCTCATGCAGATGTATTTCATCCTAAGAACTTAAAAGTAGAAGCATTGGTGCTAATTTTCCAAAATATCACAGCTCCAGGACAGATTCCACCAAACTGGTAAGTTGTAAACACATAACACCTCAATTCATGAAGGAAGGGAAGCAGAAAATAGGAAATGAAAGCTTTATGTTGGTTGTAAGGAAGGTTTGCTCATTCAAGTGATTACAGCCGCACGCCTAGAAAGACTCAAGTAGGAAAAGTCAGCATGGTTTTGTTAAGGAAAATCATATTTAATCAATTTATTAGACTTCTTTGGAGCAGTAACATGTGCTGTGGATAAAGTGGAGGTGATAGACTTTTTTAATTCATCCCAGGAACAGGGCATCACTGGCTAGGCCAGCATTTATTGCCCATCCCTAAAACCTAGAGGATAGTTAAGAGTCAGCCACATTTTTTGTGGGTCTGGAGTCACAAGAAGGCCAGACCAGGTAAGGATGCCAGTTTCCTCCTCTAAAGGACATTAATGAACCAGATGGGTTTTTCTGACAATGGACAATAGATCTGTGTTCATCATTAGACTTCTAATTTCAGATTTTTATTGAAGTCAAATACCACCATTTACCATGGCGGATTTCAAACCCAGGTTCCCAGAACAGAATCACTTGGGTCACTGGATAAACAGTCCAGCGATAATACAACTAGGCTGTTGCCTCTCCTCTATTATACAATAGTGTCATACAGTAATTTGATTTCCAGAATTCACTTGTGAAGGTGTCACATCAAAGGTTATTAGGGAAAATAAAAGTTCATGATACAGAAGGTAACATAGTAGCATGGATAGAAGATTGACAAGTGGAATGCTACAGGGATCTGTGCTGGGGCCTCAACTTTCTCATCACTAACTTAGCTGAGGGGAGTGAAGGCATGGTAGCTAAATTTCTGGACGACACCATGATAGTAAGGAAGTATGTTGTGAAGATGATATAAGGAGTTTGCAAGGATATAATTAGGTTGAGTGAATTGGCAAACTCCTGGCAGATGGCATTTAATGTAGGAAAATGTGAAGTTGTTCACTTTGCAGGAAGAAAGAAACAGCAAATAATTACTTAAACAGAGGACTACAGTTGGAAATCTGAAGTGCAACAGGATTTCCAGCAGGAATGTGGAATTCAAGACCAACAGATCAACCATGACCTTACTGAGTGTTGATGTAGGTTCAAGGGGCCAAACACCTACTCCTGCTTCTATTTTATATGTTTGTATATTGGCATTCCCATATGGTCATCTCCCAACCTATTACAACCTATTTGAGGTATCGTAGGTATCTGCCAGAACTTCTGCTTCTCACATTTTTAATACTTGATGTTCATCGAGATAAGTTTTATGGTTCGCAAGGATGGTATTTTGAATTCTTCTATAATCAAGATTTTGCTCATATTCTCAAAATTTTTGTCTAACTTCAGTGATTGAAACCACTGAATAAGTAGCATTTCCTTCTTGCTTGCAAATTCTACAATTGCCTAATTAGGTTCTTTTCTTGTAATACTAAATTTTAATTGATTAGTTCAGGGATAAGCTCATAAATATTTAGGTCTTTTTTGTAACAGTTTCAAGTTTGTTACTCAAACTGCCATACACATTCATAGCTGTACCAGTTAAAACATTCTGTAACATAAATGTCCAAATACCTTTGTCTGATGCCCTCATCTCTTTAGAGGTTATGCCTTTCAAATTCTATTTCCCTTTCCTTTTCTTCCTCCACTCTTTCCATTGTAAGTCTTTTTAACTCTGTTCCTTATCATCATTCTTTTCTTCTTGTTCTCTTCCCTTCCCATTGCTCTTTGTTTATCTTTCGCTTCCCTTTCCATTCCTCTTTTTTTCTTCCAATTCAAATCTTTTCATTTCTAACTGAACTTTAGCTATGCTATTTCAACTTCAGGTTTCCCTCCATCTGATTCTATATGTTGGGTAATCACTTTGAGTATCTCAACCTTAAAGTATCCTTTCTTTTGTTTATACCTTCAATGTGTCTCCTAGCTCTCTTAGTTTATCCTTAATCAAAGATTTCAAATGATCCATTGCTATGACTTCTACTCCCAAAAATTTAAAAATCCAATCTGTACAAAAAAACTTCCTAATTATGAAATGAATTAACCCATATCTTTATATTATGCTGTCAGTGCGATCTCCTGCAGAAGCCATATTTTTAATAAATAATACTGGCATAATAGAAAATCAGTGCGTGCTTTTTCTTTTCTATATTCATTCATTATTAGTCATTAACTATTTGACCACTTTCTCATCTTAATGCATAACGTATTTATCTGTAACATCTGATGAAATTAGATTTTTATATTTAAAAGATGTGCTAAATCATCTTTGTATCAACATTGTATTTTATGTCGGATTTTTAATGCTTAAACAATTTGGGCTGCAAAAACAAAAATTGGTCAGTTATGACAAAAACAAATACATTGGTTTTTGCAATTCCCTCACATCAGGTTAGACTACTTGCACGAGAACTGATCCATGAAAATGGAATTTCCAGCATCTGCGCATTACAGTACTTGGCTGGATACAAGATATGCAAAGTAAAAATGTTTTACAATCAATAATTTCCTAGCACATTTGGCCAAGTAATTAGTAATCAAGACTTTTATTTATTACCTTAGGAAAGTGTTTTAAATAAAGCAACAGAACCTTTGCATGCACCCCCCGAAAATACTAAATCTAAAGAAATAAATGACTCGGATTTAAGCAAAATGACCTTGGAGATGCAATGAGGCAATGTCACAATTGCTAGGAGTCCACCATTAATATTTCATCTTGACAACTAGGAAATAAACACATCAGCTGGATGTACATTATGGACTAAAGTATTACTTTTGAGTTTGATTAAATTGCAATAAATATGATCTTAACACAGTAGGTAGCATCATAACCATAATGTTAAATATATTCAACTTAACCTTCTTCAGGAAATGTAAGCTTAAAATCTATGAAACACCTGAAGTTTTAAAAAGCTATTAACACAATCAGCATCATAGCTGAACAACTACCTGAAAACCTCATGCCGAGCTGCCTCTAAGCTGTCCTTTTAGTTCAGATTCTAGGAGTCCTTGCCTACGAGCTGGCTCCCATGTTATGATGTTAAATCAATTCTCCATAGTCTTGCATAGTGATTAGATCTGCAAGTCTGCTTCTGAACTACAGATCCTACATAAAAACATATGGTGTGCAAAATCATGAAGCAGACTTCCACAATTTGAATTAAAGACATGGAGAAATAGCTCATGAGTTACAACAGGTTGAAAAGAAACCAAATATTTCTCAAATTTTACATTTCTTCAATTTTTGACTTTTGCAGAATCATATTGATGGCTGCCTCGGCAGTCCTCGGGGGTATCTGCTGATTTCTTGCCATAACCAATAAATTAAATCATTAAACTTACCATAAAATTGATTACTTAATATTAGTAATGCCTGTAAACCATTCGACGTAGGCCTGCTTTTCTGTAGTTTGCATCCTGCTAATGTGGAATTGCAATAAATATGTTTTTAGAACTCTACTTCAAAAAGGGTGGAAACAGAGTTTTTGAATACATTTAAGGCAAAGGTGTTTACATCTTGGCAAGCAAGGAGTGTAATGTTATTGGGAATGTGGAATTCTGGCTACAGTCAGATCAGTAATGACCTTTTTAAATGGCAGAACACGCTCAAGGGTGTAAATGGTCTACTTCAGTTTCTAACTTGTATGTTCATATGGAAGTGTGAATTCTAATTGTTTAGAAGTGTTTAAAAACTATTTTTTCTTCATTAACTTTTAAAAATGCTCTTGCCTTGCTGCACATCTTTCAAGTCCTCAATCACAGCATGGATTTAGGAGAGAAAAGCAGCTACTTGAAGCATTTTAAAAATAAATGTATTCTAAAAGCCCTGAAACCCTTCTGTACCATCATGATTTGCACTTCTACAAAATGAGAGCTCCAGCATCAGACTGAATCTGAATCTTGATTGGAAAGGTAATTCCAGGAGAGGGCAGCAGCGAGAAAGTAGGCAGGGAGGAACTGGATGCCACAACTCAAGGATCAATAAATTTACAGAGACAAAAACAGAAATTTTTGGACAAGCTCAGCAGGTCTGGCAGTATTTGTAGACAGAAATCAGAGTTCTGAGGAAGGATCACTGAACCCAAAACATTAACTTTGATTTTTCTCCACAGATGCTGCCAGATCTGCTGAGCTTTTCGAGCAACTTGTGTTTGTGTGTCTGATTTCTAGCAACTGCAGTTCTCTCAGTTTCAGTAGATTGGCAGGTTCTGCACAAACCAGGTGGATAAGGGAGCAGGAGGTTTGGGAAGCAGAGAGAAGCAGTTATTGTCAGTGGCAATCAACATTTTCTGTGTCCATATTATTACACTTTTTTTAAAAGGAGTTATTCCTTTTATCATTGTAGGAATTTAGAAATGTAAACATTTCATCTTAGAAAGGATAATGTTTTAACACTGGCCTTTTTGCTTATAAGGAAGGTCTTACAGAACCTAACCGCAATTTTAACATTACTTCCTGGGGCAGAATCTTACAGGCTTGAATGTGGCAAGATCACAAGAGAAGTCAGCAGGATCAATCTGACATCAAAAGCAACTTGCTGCATCTTTTAAATAAGTTCTTTCAGACGTTGAAATGAGATTCTTGCTCAGCCGCAGTGAGTTGTCTATTAAAGGAGAGAGTATTGCTTGTTAATGACCATATAACTGTCCAGTCTGCTTTTAATAATATGCAACATCTTACCCTAAATCCCACTGCGAGCAAATCAGATGTCAAAAATTCTTGACGGAAGTCAGAACAGGTGCTTGGCAACTTCAGCTTGCCACTTGCTGTGAGGAGCCTCCATGTTGCTCACCACACAACAGTATATCAGAGCACGACCCATGGGCACCAGCAACATGCATCTATAGCAACATTTCTATAGAAATTGACATCCAATATTTTTCAGTCCCTCAGCGTCCTCATAGCACCCTTCCAATCCATTTGCACAATACCCAGGAAGTACAGACCTGCAATGCATGGCACACCAGCAATTAGCATTGAAAGGCTGCAGCAAGGACATTTTGTGGGCAGACAGGCATACAACTCATGGAGTGAACCAGGCTGCACCTCAGGCCTGCTCACTAGCCCTTTTAGTGATCACTCACTTAGCTCCTACCCGCATGCACACAGCATTCATGCCAAGACCCGCTTGATTTGCTATGCACAGCCAAACGTGCCTCTTCAGCCAAAATCTAATGGCTACTGATTAGCTCTTTTGTGCAGACACACAGAAGGATGCTTGTCATGCTTGTACTAGTAGGGACCTGTCTGGTGGACAGGGAAGACATCTTGCTGTATTGCATACCAAGACGTCAATTCAACATCTACAGTATGATGAAGGATCACTAGACTCAAAATGTTAATTCTGTTTTCTCTCCATAGATGCTGCCAGATCTGCTGTGTTTCTTCAGCAGTTTCTGTTTTCTTAATTTCATTTCTCCAGCATCTAAAGTTCTTTGTTTTATTTATCTACAACATGAGCCAGATGCCTTCACGGCAAACACACTGCCCATTTATTCAACCAACTAGCCATTCCAGAAAGGGAGTGGGGGCTAGTCTTCAGTCCAGTCAAGGTGGTACTGCTGTTGGTTGGGGACCCTGGTACCATCAGTCATGGCCAGAGTTGGCACACAGTCTAGGGGCTTGACAAGTAAATGAAGCATGCACTTACAAATTGCAACTACATTTAATTTGCAATCATTTCATTATCCATTTGCAATGCATGCAAAGTAAACATGCAAAAGGTTCAAATGCTGATGATCAAAGGTGATTTGCACCATGTCAATGGTCCATGGACCATGCAAATTGAACACTGGCACCTTAATTATACAGAAGTTCAAAGAAATGACTTAAGAAAAGGTGAATGCTGGCCAAAAAGGAGCCATAACTTGTGAAACTTGCAAGAGTGCAGACAGTTGTGGGATGATCACCTGCCATGTAAGTTTTACAATGGACTCTACTGAATGCAATTATAAGTTTCATAATTGATGTGGCTTTGGGAACAGGAAGTGAGTCAGAGTGCAGTAGGCATTAATGTTTTCATGAAATATGTTGGTCTTAGTTGTTGGCACCTTCACCAAGTTGGTGCTTATGCTGAGGCTGCAGCTGAATGAAGATGGAGACATAGCTCTCATCTAGGTGCAGCATTTCTCACTGAATGGAGGAGTATGTGCAGCCCACATCTGCAGGTTATGCTACCACTGACAGTTCTGAGAGCTAAGAACTTGTTTAGCTCTTTATGTCCCCAACATAGGTCATTTCCAGCAACAGTTATGTGCTGGGTTGTTCTGACCGCCTTGCTGAGAAAGGGAAGGCAGATGCAGGAGGACAAAGGGCTATGGAGGCCGAGGATCATGCAGGTCAGGCAGAGGTGCAGCTGCAGATGTGTTGGATCTACTGGAGGAACAGAGATCTTTGTCCCCAACTTCATTTCCTTGGGATGAGCAAGGTACAATGTCAACACGAGCTCTGTATGTTGTAGGTCACTGTGATAGATGCTAGAGTGGAACCTGAGGGCTGCAGTAATGGGAGGCCATTCTCTCTCATCCTTAATGGGAGGCTGTGAAGGTGACAGTTACACTGGACAAAATGTGGCAATGAAGTGATGGGCTGGATGCTGAGGGGAACTGGACTAGGACTCTGAGAAGGATGAGAGCATTAGGAAAGAGGATGCTGTCCTTGTCCATGCATCGGGTGCTATAAGCCAGACAGTACCTGACTGACACCAAGTTTCAGTAGATCAGAACACGGTGTAAAAGACAGTCATAGAATTTAAAACAGTAATTGGTCATCACGATCGGCCTTTGATTTGCACAGTGGGGCCAGCTGCAGCATCTATTTATTTTGTTTTGTTTGTATTTGCTTTTGCTGGCTGTAAACAAATGTTTGTCTTTGGAATTGTCTGATTGCTTGCCAGAATGTGATTTCCCCTACTGGGTGACGACAAGGATGCTGATCTAAAGTAGGCATTCAGGAGAGAATAGTGGTAACTTAAAGAGGGTATTTAGGTGAGATGTAGCCATGGGCAGGTAAACTGAGTTACATGGTGGTTAAACTGCATCTAGGCTGGGAGAATGAGATGCATGTATGAGGGAATGTCAGCCATGCGCAGTTGGGTATTATGGCTCAGTAACTGCTGTGTCATTACATTGTCAGTCAGGGTAACGCTGGATCGTCAACGTTTGTCTGGGTGCACAGCAGCCTTTTAACAGTGGTGCAGGCACCAGGGATGTTGTTTTGCTTTGGTGGATATCTCCTGAGTGATGGGTTGACCTGAGAATTCAAGTGGGCTAGAATCAAGCAAGAGGAGTGCCAATGGGACAGAGTAGGTAATTAATGAGCTAAGTTTGGTAAGATATGCCAAGAGATCTCAATAGGCTTCATGGAGAAAAATTCTGGGAAACTTGATGAAACTGATAAATAGCCAAAAAAAGTACAATTCAGTCCAAGGTTTTATGTAAAGTCGTGTCACTGAAAGTCTTGGTTTTCAGGAACAAAGCCACATCTTTAAGTGAGGACATACTCTGATGTACTCCCAGTTCTACTCCCAAGTGGGGATAGGCATAACAGGATAAAGAAATTAAATACATGGCTGAAAAGGTGATGCAACAGGGAAGGCTTTACCTTCCTGAGAAATTGGGACGAGCATTGGTTAAATGGAGCCTGAATAGGTCAGACAATTCGCACATTAACAAAGCTGAAGTTGATTTCTTTGCAGGGTGACTTACTAGTGTTACTGGGTATGATTTAAACTAACTTGGCAGGATAGTGGGAACCAAAAGATTACATCAGAGAGGAATACCAAGACACACAGAACACTGGGAGAGACACATTTCATTAGACTAGGAAATGGGATGGTATCAAATGGGTTCAGAGTATGGATGGAAGTTAAAAAAAACACTGTAAAGTAGGTTTACTCTGCATATACTCTGGATAAAAGGTGTTCAGGAAAGATAGGAATGAAAGAGTGTAGTAGGGCTGACAGCATGGATGAAGGTGAATATTGTCGTGCTGGAGAAAGGATGTCCCATAGGTGTTTGGGATTGATTCTATTTGATGAGCGTTAACACGAAAGGTGCCATTACATTGCTTGGTGTCACCTGCAGGCCTCCAATGAGCAGAAAGGATATAAAAGGAAGAAATTTTCAAGAGCATTACAGAGTGGTGCAAGAATGAAACAGTATTTAAGAGAGGGGACTGTAATTATCCAAATATAGACTGAGATAGTAGTGGGATAAATAGCAAAGACAGCAGGAGATCCTGAAACGTGTTCAGAAAAATGTTCACATCAATTTGTTTCCAGTCCATCTTAAAAGGAGGCACTGGTAGCCCTGATTCTTGAGAATAAGGTTGATTAAATACCGCTAGAGGGACAGTGATCATTGCATCACAAGACTAAGATGAAGAAGATAAAGTGTGTTTGTGGTAGATGTCAGTTGAATAATACAATCCAGAACTAGGCCAAATGGAAGAGGGTAAGAAATGAAAAAGCAGACAATAAAAGCATAGCACTCACCAAGGAAGTTGCTGCATAGATCACAGTAGCCATGATGTGGAGGTGCTGATGTTGGACTGGGATAAACAAGGTCAGAAATCACACGACACCATGTTCTAGTCCAACAGATTTATTTGAAAACACAAGCTTTCGGAGCCTTGCTCCTTCTTCAGGAGGATCACAGTGAAAGTGGAAGCAATTCAAACACTTGAAAGGTTTAAAATTAATAAGGAAAATGCATTGGATTGAGTGCCTTTAATTAAAACTGTTAATGTAGCAGGACTGAATGAGATGCCTCAAGGAATACTGAGGAAAGTGAAAGGAAATTGTCCGTGCACTGGGAAATATCTTCCCTAAACCAGAAGACCTGAGAATTGTAAATTTTACACCCTTGTTCAACAAAAATCTGTAAAGGTAAGCTCAGCAACTGCAGACCATGCAGTGTAAACTGTGGAGGGGAAGCTTATACAAATGATAATTCAGGACAAAATTAATAGTCATTTGGAAAAACGCAGGTTAATAAAGGAACAAATTAAGGATAAATTGTATTGAACAACATTGCCAGAGTTGTTTGATAAACTAACAGAGAGGATCGATTAGGGTAATACTATTGGTGTGGTGTACACTGATGTCCCAAAAGTGAACAGACTTGTGAGCAAAGTTATAACTCATGAAATAAAAGGGACAGAAATGACATGGATATAAAACTGGCTGAGTGACAGGAAACACAGAATCATGGTTATGATGTTTTTTGACTGGAGGAAAGTTTTTGTGGAATTTTCCAGGAGTCAGTTTTAGGAAACTTGCTCTTCCTGATGAAGGCAAAGTGGTGATTGTTGTCTATATGGACTTCAGCAGGGCGTTTGACAAGTTTCCACATGGTAAACTGGTTAACGAAGTTAGATCACATGGAACCCAGGGAGAGGCAGCAATTTGGATACAAAATTAGCACGAAGGTAGGAGACAGAGGGTAGATGGTTGTTTTTTAGATTGGACGCCTGTGACCGGCACTGTGCCACAAAGACCGGTGCTGCGTCAACCGATTTTTGTCATTTGTATGAATGATTTGGTTGTGAATATAAGAGGAATGGTTAGTAAGTTTGCAGATGACACCAAAATTGGTGGCATAGTGAACAGTGAAGAAGGTTATCTCAGAGTACAATGGGACCTTGATCAGATGGGCCAATGGGCTGAGGACTGGCAGATGGAGTTTAATTTAGATAAATGTGACATGCTGCATTTTGGTAAGGCAGATCAGGGCAGGACTTAATACACTTAATGGTAAGGTCCTGGAGTATGTTACTGAACAAAGACACCTTGGGGCGCAGGTTCATAATTTCTTGAAGATGGAGTCACAGGTAGACAGGGTAGTGAAGAAGGCATTTGGTGCATCTGCCTTTATTGGTCAGTACATTGAGTATAGGAGTTGGGATGTCATGTTGCAGCTTTACATTATATTAGTTAGGCTACTTTTGGAATACTAAATTCAATTCTGGTCTCCCTGCTATAGAAAGGATGATGGGATTCAGAAAAGATTTACAAGGATGTTGCCAGGATTGGAGGGTTTGAGCTATATGGAGAGGTTGATAGGCTGGGGCTACTTTCCCTGGAACATGGGAAGTTGAGGGGTGACCTTATAAAGGTTTATAAAATCATGAGGGGCATGGGTAGGGTGAATAGCCAAGGTCTTTTTCCTACCCTCGCAGGGGAATCCAAAACTTGAGGGGATAGGTTTAAGATGAGAGGGAAAATGTATAAACAGGACCTAAGGAGCAACGTTTTCACGCAAGGGATGGTGCATGTATTGAAAGAGCTGCCGGAGGAAGTGGTGGAGGCCGATACAATTACAACATTTAAAAGGCATCTGGATGGGTATATGAATAGAATGGGCTTAGAGCGATAGGGCCAAATGCTGTCAAATGGGATTCGATTAATTTAGGATATCTGGTTGGCATGGATGAGTTGGACCGAAGGGTCTGTTTCCATGCTATACAACTCTATGAATCTGTATGTTAATGATCTAGACCTTGGCACATTGGGCAATTTTAAAATAAAGAGCACAATTCCAAAGTAAATGCTGGATCAGAAGGACCCTGGGTCTATACTGTTGTTAATGTTTAGTTTACGGTTCATGTGTTTTAGTATATAACTTTTTTCATATATATGTTTCAGAAATTAAAGTTTTATGGTAGAAAATGTGATAAATTCAATTGAAGCACCCTAAAATTCATACACTTATAAGGTAATGGTCACATTGCCTCAAAAGGCTAACAGCCAGGAAGAGTAATTAAAATGCTGGGATTTCCTGGTTGTGAAAACAAATGGCAGCTCAGAAAATTAGGCATAATTATTTTATTGAATCAGAGTAAAAAATATTGCACTATGAAAACAGCAAGGTGGAGAGGTGGTGTAAACCTTGAAGTAAGGGCAGTGCAGAGGGAGTCAGAGCTAAGGTAGCTTAAAAGCATTCATTTAATCCTACAGGTCAGATTTAGGATAGCTGAGGGCAGGCATTATTGTCATGGCAATGGGTAGAACTTAAGAAGATTCCCTGGTTTCAATTTATCTGGAGGTGTGTTTGTTAAGACAGATCATTGCAATTTGAATCTAGGAGAATGCTGAAGGAAAGGAGTAGCTTCATGTAGCACCAGTGCTTCAGTGAACAAACTCCAGGCAGGTAAGGCTCAAGAAAAGCTTGCGGTGGTTTTTGTGCCATAAAAAATAGGTTGGTCCTAAAAAATAAGCCCTTCGAGTCATGAAAGCCCTATGTAGCTAAAAGTAAGGTAAGGGAAGCCCACTAGCAATAATACCTTGATGGAGCTACAAAATATTGGTGATTAGACAAATACAGCAACAGCTGTTTCATTAAGGCTGAAACAGCGATAGTAATTAGTGCTTGAGAGCAGTCTTAAGAATGCTGGCAAGTGCAGTCTTTGGAGAAGAGATTGAGCTACCAGGACAAGAGCTGTTCAAGTCAGAGAGGCTTCCAAAGGAATTCCAATATTAAATCTTCAAAAGTGAAAAATTGAAATCCCTTGTAAAGTATTCAAACTTTTAATGAGATTCAGCGACCCATAGTGTCAGTAACAGCAGGAGGTTAGCTGAGAAATCCATGGGATCTATCTGGACCACATTCCCTAAGATGTGCTATACGGCGTGACATATCTGGCCAGAGTTTATCTGTTATCAATTTTTACCTCATGCCAGTTCCCAATATCAGAGTAAACATTGTATACATATAGAATCATAGAATTATAAAATCTTTAGTGTGGAAGCAGACCATTTGGCCAGTCGAGTCTGCTCCACCCCTCTGAACAGCATCGTAGTTTAGTTCACTGTTTTACTTTATATCGTAAAGAACATTTTGTTTATTCTACACATGGAATCTTATGGCTGAAGTCCCACCTGCTCAGAGGTATGTAATAACGACTCTGAATAGGTTGAAAAATAGGTTAAAAAAGAAAATGAACGAAGCCATGTTGAGCTGGCACACAGCCACACTTAACAATCCCAGAACACTGACATACTAAATTATAAGTAGCAGCCAGCCACATATCGTTGATTAGAAGAAGCACCCCAACGATATTATGTGAAGAATAAAAAATTAATAGCGGTGAATAAAGGTTGTATTTTTTATTAATGTCTAAATTGCGAGCTGTATATATTTTAAAAGTAATGTAAGAATAGACTGTGGGGGGAAAAAATTGAGAAAAGCACCTCCAGGAATCTTGTCAATGGCACTGTCCTTGACAGTAAAGTTTATGAATAACAGTTTATTCACTTTAAGATAAGCTACATATTACAAGACATTCCATTGTTTCAGTGAGAAATCAAGTATTCACAGAAAGATTCAAGTCAAATACCATTACCATATTATTAGCAAATCAAGTTTTAACGACAAACATTATTTAAGACAAGGTGGGTTAATTCCAAACAGACTCTTAAATATGGGTTTTGAGTACAGTCATCCTCCATTTCTGCAAGAGTTCCATTCCTGAAAACATTCACGAATGATAAATTCGCGAGGAGTTAGGTTCATGGACCCCAAACTTATGACTTTTCACCGATTATTTTTGGGTTAAAATAATAAATACTAAAACATCTGAAATAAAAGTTAATATCAATAGAATGAAATATTCAAAACAATTCTAGTGTATTGTAACTTACCAATAAAGCATACCTGGGCCAGGCATTGCTGCAGGAGGTTATGGGCAGTTACTGAGTGCGGCAGGGAGAGGACATTGCAGACGTGCCTCCCTCCCAGCCCCTCTCCCCTGATGTCACACTGTTCTCTTCTATCTCCATCTGACAAATGTCCTCAACCTCTTCATCCTCCCAAGCACTTACACCCTTGCTCATATAGGATTGAGGGTAAGACCTGTGTACCGGAACACATTGGAGAGCGAGAGCGAAGTGGCCTCATAAGTGAAAGTGGTCACGGATAGGTGAGTTTTGTCCATGGATTTTGAAATATTGGTTCCTTATTTTTTGGCATGACTACATGAAGTTACAAGTTGTGAGTTCGTGGATACAGAGGAATGACTGTACCACGTTTTTGAATTCTCCAAGTATCCTAACGGCAAGCGAAATGTGCACTTATTTCAGACTTGGTCTTGGATCAATCTAAAAGTTACTGAAGCCACCAACATTTTTAAATTTTCACTCACAGATTGTGGGCATCAAAGGTTGGGCCAGCATTTACTGCCACAACCCTTGTTGTCCTCGAGAAGGTGGGGGTGAGTTGCAGTGCCTTCTTACCAGGCCCCATTATTTCTTTGTTATATACTCTTGTCATATGTCCTATGGGATACTGCTACCAGCGATTCTTATTACCATTTATTATCTCCACCCAAGCCAATGCTACACCATTATCTTCTGAGCTAAGATCATTTTTCACTATCCTGCAGGTCTTACTTTTTACTTAATACAGCTACTCCAATTTATTTTCCTTTTTGTCTATTCTTCCAAAATGAAGGCAGAAGTCACACGATACCACTTCACCTGATGAAGGAGCAGCGCTCTGAAAGTTGTGATTTCAAATAAACCTGTTGGACTATAACCTGGTGTTGTGTGACTTCCGACTTTGTCCGCCCCAGTTCAACACCGGCATCTCCATGTCATGGCTTCCAAAATGAAGAGTATCCCCGAATATTCAGTTCCTAGTCTTGGTTACTTTGTAGCCATGTTTCTGTAATTATATGATGATCATATCCATTTATTTCTATTTGTGCCATCAATAATGAATGTTACTTGCTGTCAGAAAAACAGCCTTTAATTTTATCTTTTCAGCATTTTTCCAACTCTGACCTTATTCACTGGTGCATGATTGTATGTCGCATCATAGAGTCATAGAATCCCTACAGTATGGAAACAGGCCCTTCAGCCCAACAAGTCCACACTGACCCTCAGAGCATCCCACTCAGACCCATTGCTCCTATAAACCATCTAATCTACACATCCCTGAACATTACGGGCAATTTAGCATGGCCAATCCACCTACCCTGCACATGTGGGAGGAAACCGGAGCACCCAGAGGAAACCCACGTGGACACGTGGAGAACATGCAAGCTCCACGCAGACAGTCGCCAGAGAGTAGAATAGAACCTGAGTCCCTGGTGCTGTGAGGCAGCAGTGCTAACCACCGAGCGATAGTGCCACCCTCGTGAGAATTCGAACCTACAACTGTCTGATCAGAAGTCGGACGCGTTATCCATTACACCACTAGCCCAATGCGCAAAATGGGGAGAATGCTCGCTGCCATGACAGTCCAAAGATGTGCAGGTCAGGTGGATTGGCCATGCTAAATTACCCGTAATGTCCAGGGATATGTAAGCTAGAGGGATTAGCCATGGAGGTGCAGGTTTGCAGGGCGAGGGTAGGGGGTGAATCTGGGTGGGATGCTCTTCAGAGAGTCGGTACTGACTTGTTGGGCTGAATGGCTTGTTTCCACACTGTAGGCAGTCTATACATCTAAAGTGGATCGATCACCAGCATCCTGTCCTTTATACTCTGGTTCAGCCAGTGAGTAAAATACTAGTATCCATATGAGTAATAAATGAATGTGGGAGCATTGAAAGGAATTTTAAAATGTCAGTGGTGCATGGAAAATCCGCAAACACGTCCTTAAATTAGCAATTTGTGCTCTTTGAAGTGAACCTCTTCATGATAGAATTTAAACATCTCACAATTGCAGTAACATCATTGGACACTGGGGGAGGCAATGGCCTAGTGATATCATCACTTGGGCTGTTAATCCAGGGAGCCAGATAATATTTTGGGCACATGGGTTTGAATCCCACCACAGCAGATGGTGGAATTTGAATTCAATTAAAAAAATCTGAAATTATGAGTTTAATGATGAGCAAATTCACATGAATGCATTGGTTGATTGTCAAAAAACCATCCATCCTTTAAGGAAAGAAGCTGCCATCCTGACCTGGTCTGGTCTACATGTCATTCCAGTCCCACAGCAATGTGGGATGGGCAATGAATGCTGCCTAGCCAGTGATACCCTCACCCCGTGAATGAATAAAGGAAAAATAATTCTTAAATTTACATCAAATAAGCATATTCATAACAAAATACTCACATTTGCTGGCTTCTCAACCTCAAACAGAAATATTTATTCAGTTTGTTAATTTGATTCCACATTTGGAATTAATTGACAAAACATAGCATTAGGCCACATAAAAACAAAACAAAACACTGCTTTCATTTCTAGACAGATGGAATTGAAAGGCAGAAATGTTATATTACACCTAAGAACAAAGGACAGTGCACAGGAGAAGGCCCTTAGGCCCTCCAAGCCTGCGCCGATACATTTTACCCTTCCGTATTAAAACTGTCTTCACTCACTGCCTCTATTCCCTTCCTATTCATATATTTGTCCAGCTGCTTCTTGAATGTTGCTATTGTGTCTCCTTCCAACACCTCCTCTGGCAGTGCAGTCCAGGCACTCACTACTGTTTGTACAAAAAGCATGCCTCACACCATCTCTTTTAAATTTACCCACTCGCACCTTGAACCTGTGTCCCCTTGTAATTGATCCCTCTATCCTAAGAAAAAGCCTCATACTTTCCACTCTATCCATGCCATTCACAATCTTATAAACTTCTATAAGTCGCACCTCAACCTCCTGCGTCCAGTGGAAACCAACCCAGTCTACCCAACCTTCTTCACAGCTAAAATCCCCCATACCAGACAACATCCTGGTAAACCTTTTCTGTACCCTCTCCAAAGCATCCACATCCTTCAGGTAGTGTGGTGACCAGACTGTATGCAATATTCCAAGTGTGGCCTAACTAAAGTTCTATAAAGCTGCAGCATAGGTTGTCTATCCCTATACTCAATGCCCCTTCCAATGAAGGCAAGCATGCCTTAGGCCATTTTTACTACCTCATCTACCTGCACTGCCACCTTCAGTGATCTGTGGACCTGCACACCCAGATCTCTCTGCATATCATAAGTCCTGAGGGTTCTGCTATTCACTGTATAATTTCCACTTGTACTTACCTTCCAAAATGCAACGCCTCATATTTGTCCAGATTAAACTCCATCTGTCATTTTTCTACCCCTGCCTCCAACTGATCTATATCCTGCTGTATCCTCTGACAATCCTACTTACTATCCGCAACTCCACCAATTTTTGTATCGTCCGCAAACTTACTAATTAGACCAGCTACGTTTTCCTCTAAATCATTTATGTAGATCACGAACAGCAGAGGCCCGAGCACTGAATCCTGTGGAACACCACTAGTCACAGCCCTCCATTCCAAAAAGCATCCTTCCACCACTATCCTCTGTCGTCTAAGACTAAGCCAGTTCTGTATCCATCTCGCCAACTCATCCCTGATACCAAGTTATTTTACCTTTTGCACCAGTCTGCCATGAGGGACCTTGTCAAAGGCTTTACTGAAGTTGCAGACAGCATCAACCACTTTTCCCTCATCAATCATCTTCTCAAAAAACTCGATCAAGTTAGCAAGTCATAACCTCCCCCGCACGAAACCAGGCTATTTATCACTGATTTGCTTCCAAATGCTCATAGATCTTATCCCTGAGAATCTTTTCCAATAATTTTGCTACCACTGACATGAAGCTCACAGGCCCGTAGTTTCTTAGATTATCCCTATTACCCTTTTTAAACAATGGGACAATGTTAGCTATTCTCCAGTCCTCTAGAACCTCACCTGTGTCCAAAGAGGATACAAAGATGTCTGTCAATGGTCCAGCAATTTTTTTTTCTCTTGCCTCCCATAATATTCTGGGATCGAACGCATCAGGACCCAAGGACTTACCTATTTTAATACTTTTTAAGACATATAACACCTCTTCCTTTTTAGTGGCAACTTGGCTTAGAAATTCAACATTCCCTTCCCCGAGATCATCCTCCACTGCTTCCTTCTCTTTGGTGAATACCGATACAAAACATCTGTTTAAGACCTCACCTAACTCTTCTGGCTCCTCACACAGATTCCCTCCTTTGTCCGTGAGTGGGTCAATCCTTTCTCTGGCTCCCCTCTTGCTTTTTATATATGTATAAAAAGCCTTGGGATTCTCCTTAATACTGTTTGCTAATGACTTTTCATGACCCCTTTTAGCTTTCTAATTCCTTGTTTAAGTTCTTTCCTTATATACTTCACGGGCTTTGTTAGTACCCATCCTCCTAGACCTTATGCATGCTTCCTTTTTCTTTTCGCCCAAGGCCATAACATCACTGGTCATCCAAGGTTCACATAACTTGCCATACCCATCCTTCATTCTTGCTGGAATCTCTTGCTCTTGAACTCTTATCAACTGCCTAAATAAAAACTGAAAGAACTGCGGATGCTGTAAATCAGGAACCTGTTCCGAGGAAGAGTCACCAGACCTGAAACATTAACTCTGATGGTTTCTTCACAGATGCTGCCAGACCTGCTGAGCTTTTCCAGCAACTTTTGTTTTTGTTCTTATCAACTGCCTTTTTAAATACTCTCACATGTCCAATGTGGATTTACCCTCAAACGGCCACCTCCAATCATCTCTCTCCAGTTCCTGCCTAATATTGTTGTAGTTTGCCTTCCCCCAATTTAGCACCTTTACCTGAGGACTACCGTTATCTCTATCCATGAGTAACTTAAAACTCTCAGTACTATGGTCACAACTGCCTAAATGCTCTCCCACTGAAACTTCACTCACCTGGCCGGGATCATTTCCCAAAACTAGGTCGCGTATAACCCCTTCTCTGGTTGGACTGATTACAAACTGTGTCAAGCAATTCTCTTGAATGGTCCTTACAAATTCTGCTCTATCCAAGCTCACAGCACGAAGTGAGTCCCTGTCTATACAGGTAAAGTTAAAATCGCCCGCCACAACAACCCTGCTGTTTTTACATCTTTCCAAAATCTGTCTATATATTCTCACCTCTATCTCACACAGGTTGTTCGGAGGCCTGTAGTATATCCCCAGCGTTGTTATTTCACCTTTCATATTCCTCAGTCTATCCATACTGTCTTGCTGCACGAGTCTTCTGATGTGTCTTCCCTCAGTATAGCTGTAAGATACTCCTTTACCAGTAATGCAACTCCCTCACCCCTTTTACATCTCTTTCTATCACACCTGAAACATCTAAATCTTGGGACATTCAGCTGCCAGCCCCGTCCCTCTTTCAGCCAAGTCTCCGTAATTGCAATAATGTCATAGCTTCAAACACTAACCAATGCTCTGAGTTCATCTACCTTGCCAATTATACTTCTTGCATTGAAACACATGCATTTCAGACCACCTCCTCTGCTCTTTTTAACAGCATTTCCCTCCCTATTCTTAGTTATGCTTTCCCTGGTTTCTACCTCTCCTTCAACTTCTGCATCTAATGCCCTACTCCCCTGGTTCCCACCGTCTGCCACACTAGTTTAAACCCTCCCCAACCACTCTACATAGTAATCCCCCAAAGACATCAGTACCAGTCCTGCCCAGGTGTAAGCCATCCAGTTTGCACAGATCCCACCTTCCCTAGAACCGGTCCCAATGCCCCACGAATCTGAAACGCTACCCCTCACACTATCTTATCAGCCACATGTTCATCCTATATATCCTGCTGTTTCTACTCTGACTAGCTCATGGCACTGGTAGTAGTCCTTAGATAACTACCTTTGAGGTACTACATTTTAACTTTCTTCCCAGATCTCCTAGTTCCTGTTCAGAACATTGTTTATACTACAACAACACAAAATGCTGAAAATATTCAGCAGTTAGGTAGCATTTGTGGAGAGAGGTAGAGTCAATGCTTAAAGTCAACTACCTTTCATGAGAAATTTCTGGTGTAATGTTTGAAACATCAACTTTCAGATGACTGATCTTCTGGGTATTTTGAACAATTTTTCCTCATTCCAGTTTTTATTGGTCAATACTTTATTTTACGATTGTGGCCCTTAGTTCTAGATTCTCCAGCTAGGGGAAGTATTCTCCCATCGTCTACACTCTCAAGCCCCTTAAGAATTTTATGTTTCCATTAAGCCAGCTCTCATTCGTGTGCATGGAGTCCAGTTTCAGCAACATACAGCAGTCTACTTAGTTTGCAGGCATTATAGAGTCATAGTAGTGTGGCAATTGTGAGTTCAGGATTTTTCCAGGCTCCCACCTGAAGCTTTCTAAATGCCACAGCAACACTGCTAGTGAAAGGAACACTACTAGTGACTTTTCACCATGTTCATTTCACTTGAAACCAGTAAACACAGATAGCAGAATTTCTCTACATTTTTCAATTGTGATATTTAGTTGTAGTTCTTCTTTGGGCTAACCAGATTAAGTTATTGTCACTGTCTTTTGTAAGCTGATCATGACCCACAATTGTTCTGCAGCAGCAGAGAGAGCATTTAGAATTAACTGCTTGGCTAGAATACTAATCTTGTTGTGATTGTATCATCTGCAAGCAAATATTTTGCTAGTATATGCCCTGTGATCATGTCATTAATAATAAATTCATATGTTTCTCCAAAAGTACTCTATCATGCTAACTGATCTTTGGTTCTTTGTCTCCTTTCTCCCTCCATGCTTCAATATTGGGGTACAGAGTAAAGGGCCACCAACAGAAGTCACTGATAAATTCAATAGGGTATTCAGTGGAGATTTCTTTATCCAGAGATTGGTTTGAATGTGGACCACATCACCACAGGGAGGAGGTGAAATAGCACATTAGCAATGAAGGAAAAGCTAAACAAGCAGATGAAGCAGAATGGGGTTGATGGATATATTAATGGGATTAGGGGTGAAAAAAGGGGGTGTGAAAAAATTTGCGTAGATCATGAACACTGGCATGGACCTACTGGATTAAATCTGTTTCTGTACTGCAACTGTTTTGCAATACTTTATAATAGAACAATACTCAAACTTAAATCTAGATGGTAAATTGTAGAACCATGGCATCATGAATCATGGGATATATAGTTCCATGACACTAGAAACAATGTCAGAATTTGAATATATGCATTTGACGTATAAAGGTTACAATTAAATCATTGTTCCTTTGTGCTGAGCAACAAAAGGATATTGTAATTGATTCATTTATGATACTTTTTCTGTCAACCAAAGTGGCATCAGGTACTTTTTTTAAGCAATCAAGACTCAAGTCTCTAAACATCTCTACACACTACAACAAAAACATTTCATGTACATGTATACACAGACTGGTGTAGTATTATTATATCAGTGCTTAAAAAAAGCAACATCTGATCACATTCAAAAGCAACATTCAAATAAAATAAATACATGGAAGTTTACACAAATTTAATCAAATTTCAAAAAAAAGCGGGAATGTTTTCAAGGAATGAGTCTTATACTACTATTCTTTTATACCATTTGTTGGGGGGAAAGAGTGAATAGGAATGTAGTAGTAATGGGGGACAGTATAATTAGTGGGATAGATACTGCTGTCTGCAGCCGTGATTGAAATTATTGATTGAAATTCAACACTGCATTGGGGCGCAATGCTGGTCCTATTCACCATCCACAAAATAGTCACAAAGAAATTCAAAAGGCACTTCAGAAGAAAAGTCCTTAACCAACATACTATAAAAAGTTCAAATTGTTACCACAAGGAATTGTTGAAACAAATACATCAAACCCATAAAGGGGGATGCTAAACAAGCATTTGAGGGGAAAGGGAACAGAGGTTACTATGGTAGATTTAAACAAGAAAAGATAGGAGGAGGTTCAAGTGAAGCTTAAACAATCATATGGGCTGGCTGGACTGTCCTAAAACCTTCAATGATTTATACACTCTTACCATCAATGTCAGGGGCTCTTGTGCCACAGTGGTAGTGCCCTGACCTCTGAGCCAGAAAGTCTGTGTTCAAGTCACATCTGACCCAGGTATGTGTCATAATATGAGACAACAAGGTGCAGGTCATAATATGTCAGAACAGGTTGATTAAAAATATCTACTTTCAATGTCAGACTTCAGTCAGAGGCTCCCACATAGCACTGGTCATTGAATAGCTTCTTCTTAGGTTGCTGGAAGCTGAAATGTCAGTCACTAGGCACAACATCATAATTAGGTCAACAAAAGTTCTCATGGCATTTGCTACCACCTCCATATTAGAACTGATTTACTGCAAGTTGTGTGTGAAGCTTTATGCCACCTTTCAGTCAGGCCATCTCCATTTTTCTTGACAGTGACAGGAAGTTGACTGCCAGGCCTTTCATTGAACTAAGCATTTCGGTATGCATGTCTATCAGTATTCTCCTGTCAGCATCCGAGTTGATATCGTATGAGTATTTTGTAGCAGTATTTATTTGCAACCTCGTTCTCCAGGGAGATGGCTCATAAACAGTATTGCTTGTCTGCAGTTCACTGTGCCCAGGGACCCAATCTGCATGCTGTAGATGAAGGGGAACTAGCGGATATGTACTTAGTTTTCCAGAAGACATTTGATAAAGTGCTACGTAAAAAGTTATTGCAGAAAATAAAAGCTCATGGTGTAGAGGGTAGCATATTAGCATCAACATAAGATTGGCTGACTAACAGGAGGCACCGCATAAGCATACATGGATCATTTTCAGGTTTGTAAGATGTGACCAGTTGTGCAAAGGGATTGGAGGTAGGAGCTCGACTACTTATAATTTATACAAATATACCTGGATGAAGAGACGGAAAGTACGTCTGCCAAATTTGTTGATTGCATAAAGATTAGTAGGAAAATAGTGTGTTCATAGGACATAAGGATTCTACAAGGGTATATATATATACGTTGTATAGGTTAGATGAGAGGGCAAAAATGTGGTAAATGGAGTATAATGTGGGAAAATTTGAAATTGTCTACTTTGGCAGGAAAAATAAAAAGAAGCATATTATCTAAATGATGAGACGATATGGAGGAACCTGGCTGTCTAGTGCATGCATCACAAAAGGTTAAAAGGTTAGTACGCAGGTCCAGCAAGTAATTAGGTAAGCCAAGAGAATGTTAACATTTATTGCAAGGGCAAACGAGTACAAAGTAGGGAGAATATGCTTCAGTTATGGAGGGCACTGGTGAAACCACCTCTGGAGTACTATACACAAAATTGGTCACCTTATTTAAGAAAGGATGTACACATATTGGAAGTAGTTCAGAGAAGGTTTACCAGACCAATAGCTGAAATAAGGGGGTTGTCTTATGAGGGAAGGTTGGACAGGCTGGGCTTGAATACCCTGAACTTTAAAAGAATAAGAGGCAGCTTGATTGAAACATACAAGATCCAGAGGAATCTTGACAGCCGATGTGCAGAGAATGTTCCCTGTTAAGAAGTAAAGGTCGCTGTTTAATAAATGCAGGTTGCCAATCTTAAAAAGAGATGAGACAAAATATTTTCTCTCAGAGGGTTGTGAGTTTTTGTAACTTTCTTCCTGAAAAGGTGGTGGAAGCAGAGTTCGTGAATATTTTTAAGACAAAGGTAGACAAACCTTTGTTAGGCAAGGGGTTGACAGGAATGCAGATTCGGGGCTACAATTAGATGAGTCATGATCTATTGAATGGCAGAACAGGCTTTAGGGGCTGAATGGCTTACTCCTGCTCTTCATACATACCGTTCTAAATTTAAAACGTTACAAGACTTATTTTGCATATTTGAGTAAATTATGATCAAAAGCTACTACCTTATACAGCACGCTATATTAAGTACGAATAATCTGATCTAACATCTTTTGATACCTCTGAAGCATTTTCATCATGCCTTTTTCTTCAAAAGATTACAGCTTACATGGAGAAACTTTCATAATTTCTTGTGAATCTCATCAGAGAACAGGTAGGAACTTTGTCTCAGTTGAAGCATAAATACAATCAAAGATCAGACATAAATGCATTGAAACAAGGAAGAAATTCGCACTTCATGGACACAGAACACTGCACTCCAACTCAACAAAATTGAAATAGGTCAAGATGCTTCAAATCTGACCACAAAGCTACACCACTAGATCAAGCAAACGAAGTGTTAAAATTTAAAAGATGAGGCTCCTTAGTAGATGACAGGACTTTCAGACTTCACTAAATAAATCAGGAACAAAAACAGAAGTTGCTGGAAAAGCTCAGCAGGTCTGGCAGCATCTGTGAAGAAAAAGTCAGAGTTAAAGTTTCAGGTCCGGTGACCCTTCAGAGCTGAAGCAATAACTCTGCTTTGTTTTCTTTACAGATGGTGCCGACCTGCTAAGCTTTTCCAGTAACTTCTGTTTTACTTCATTAAAAATTCTGAATTGAGGTTTCAAAGAGTTTAGTCTTCCTTCTGTCAAAAACCAGGAGACTTATCTGGGAGCCAATTATGTGTTACCAATTAAGTCAGGAATTGACCAGTATTTAATTTAATTGTTGACGATAAACAAAATGCTTAGAAGAATATGTAAAATGTAGACCTCCCTGTAGTGTGGGTTATATATAATAATCAGCACTCTACATTATGTAAACACTCTACAATCATGTCAGAGAGAATTTAAACATTTTGGGACAAAACATGTATTTATTATCATGTTGTTTACCTTATTTTGACTTCTTTAAGTGCACATATTGACAAAAACTACAATTAATTCCCATATCACAAGATTAATCAAGTACGTTTTCTGAGACGGATTTCAAAAGATACCTACATAAATAGAATATTTCTCAATTAATTAATTACTGAATGAAAATCCTAGGAATGAGTATGTTTTCTTCATAAAGAACTAAACAAAATTGAAGAAAACTGATTAAGAACGTGCAGCAATTTTCCTATTCATTGCTGAGCAAATTACAGCTTGTCCGAAAGTATCAAATAACTGGCACAAAATATTTCATATAAATCTTTAAGCAGCATGGCCTTTACGATGAACATAATTCAAGACTTATAGGGTTGTAGAGTCATAGACCTGTACAGCATGGAAACAGACCCTTTGGTCCAACTCGTCCATGCCAACCAAATATCCTAAGTTAATCTAGTCCTATTTGCCAGCATTTGGACCATATCCCTCTAAACCCTTCCTCTTCATATACCCATCCAAATGCCTTTTAAATGTTGTAATTGTACCAGCCTCCACCACTTCCTCTGGCAGCTCATTCCATACATGAACCACAATCTATGTGAAAAAGTTGCCCCTTAGGTCCCTTTTAAATCTTTCCTCTCTCACTTTAAACCTATGTCCTCCAGTTTTGGATTCCCCCACCCCAGGGAAAACACCTTGGTATTCACCCTATCGATGCCCCTCATGATTTTATAAATCTCTATGAGGACACTGCTCAGCACCCGATGCTCCAGAGTGAATAGCCACAGCCTATTCAGCCTCTCCCTGCAGCTCAAGCCCTCCAACCCTGACAACATCCTTGTCAATCTTTTCTGAATCATTTCAAGTTTCACAACATCCTTCCTATAGCAGGAAGACTAGAATTGAACACAGTATTCCAAAAGTGGCCTAACCAATGTCCTGTACAGCAACAACATGACCTCCCAACTCCTATACTCAATGCACTGACCAATAAAGGCAAGCATACCATGTGCCTTCTTCACTATCCTGTCGACCAAGGACTCCAATTTTAAGGAACTATGAACCTGCACTCCAAGGTCTCTTTGTTCAGCAACACTCCCCAGGACCTTACGATTAAGTGTATAATCCTGCCCTGATTTGCCTTACCAAAATGCAGCACTTCACATTTATCTAAATTAAACTCCTTGGCCTATTGGTCCATCCGATCAAGGTCCCATCGTACTCTGAGGTAACCTTCTTTGCTGTCCACTAAACCTTCAGTTTTGGTGTCATCTGCAAACTTATTAACCATACCTCCTATGTTCACATCCAAATCATTTATATAAATGACGAAAAGCAGTGGATCCAGCACCCATCCTTGTGGCATACCACCGGTCACAGCCTCTGGTCTGAAAAGCATTCCTCCACCATCTAATACAGTTTGCGATATCTATCGTATCTATGCCAGGTTATTTCTGCTCCTGTTTTCAACTTTCTGTTAAATTAACTAATATTACTATTCATAAATAATGTACATCATTATATCAATAAACCTATTTTATAAGGTAATTTTCATTTAACACGTTACAAAATGTTTTGATGTATATTTCCCGGCATAGAACAAATAACTTCAATTTTTGATGCAAGAAAAAATAACAGAACATCAAATGATCCATCAAGCAGCAATAATTTAGCAAAACAGAAAATACTCAAGATGATTATCAATTCATTCTACTTTTGCCATGCTATCTGGTTGCAACAGAAGCCTAAGAAAAGCCTTACAGAACCTTTTAGCTTCATTCTCATTGAAACATATGGGACTCTTAAAGAGTTTGACAAGGTAAATACTGAGGATGTCCAGGACCAGAGGGCATAGTTTCAGAATAATTTAAGGCTGAGATGAGCAGGAATTTCTTCTCTCACAGTGTTAAGAGTCTTTGGAACTCCTTGTCATAAAGAGCTGTGGGGCAGAGTTTTTGTGTATATTTAAGGCTAAGATAGATGGATTCTTGATCAGTAGGGGAATCGATGGTGATGGGGAAAGAGCAGGAAAGTGGACATGAGGAATTTCGGATCAGCCTTGATCCTGTTGAATGGTGGAGTAAGCTCGAGGGGCTGAAAGGATCACTCCTACTCCTAATTCTGATAATCTTCAGTAAAAGTTGTCAGACTATAAATTTCTCTGAGAGATATTGACTTTTATTAGGCCTAGGCTAAAACAGAACCTGCTCCTGTTCTCTCAAGGTATGTGTTATATTCCAGAGATAACAAGGTGTAGAGCTGGATGAACACAGCAGGCCAATCAGCATCAGAGGAGCAGGAAAGCTGACGTTTCGGGCCTAGACCCTTCTTCAGAAATGCTATTTGTAACGGAGGAAGAGGTGGGGTTTAGGGCCAGTGTAGGTACGGAAGAGGGATTGTTCCACGTAACCTACAAAGAGCCTGGCATAGCTTGGGCCCATGCGGGTACCCATGGCCACCCCCTTTGTCTGTAGGAAGTGGGAGGAATTGAAAGAGAAGTTGTTGAGGGTGAGGACGAGTTCAGCTAAGCGGATGAGGGTGTCAGTGGAGGGGGACTGGTCAGGCCTGCATGACAGGAAGAAGCGGAGGGCTTTTAGGCCATCTGCATGGGGAATGCAGGTGTGTAGGGACTGGACGTCCATGGTAAAAGATGAGATGTTGAGGACCGAGGAATTGGAAGTTTTGGAGGAGGTGGAGGGCGTGGGTGGTGTCACGGACGTAGGTAGGGAGTTCCTGGACCAAGGGGGAGAAAATGGAGTCGAGATAGGTGGAGATAAGTTCGGTGGGGCAGGAGCAGGCGGAGACAATGGGTCGACCAGGGCAGTCGGGTTTGTGGATTTTGGGAAGGAGATAGAAGCGGGCAGTGCGCGGTTGGGGAACGATGAGGTTGGAGGCTGTGGGTGGGAGGTCACCTGAGGTGATGAGGTTGTGGATGGTTTGGGAGATGATGGTTTGGTGGTCGGGGGTGGGGTCATGATCAAGGGGGCGGTAGGAGGTGGTGTCGGAGAGTTGGCGCCTGGCCTCCGCAATGTAGAGGTAAGTGTGCCATACTACAACTGCGCCTCCCTTGTCCGTGGGTTTTATGGTGAGGTTGGGATTGGAGCGGAGGGAGCAGAGGGCTGCACGTTCTGCAGGGGGGAGGTTGGAGTGGGTGAGAGGGGTGGAGAGGTTGATGCGATTGATGTCACGACGGCAGTTGGAGATGAAGAGGTCAAGGGAGGGTAGGAGGCCTTGGGGTGGTGTCCAGGAGGAGGGGGTGTGTTGGAGGAGGGGGTGTGTTGGAGGCAGGAGAAGGGGTCAGTGGAGGGAGGGTTAGGCTCACCGTTAAAGAAGTAAGCGCGGAGGCAGAGGCAGCGGAAAAACTGTTCAACGTCCAAGCGTGAGCGATATTCGTTGATGTGTGGGTGGAGGGGGACAAAGGTGAGCCCTTTACTGAGGACTGACCATTCGTCCTCAGTAAGGAGGAGGTCTGGGGGGGGAGGAGAGATGGTGAAGACTTGGCAGGGCTGGGTGCTACTGTCTCCTCTGGAGCTGCTAGCTGCGGAGGCGATGGGCGGAGTGACGTCGGCGTTGGCGGTGGGCAGAGTTGCGTCAGCGTCGGCGATGGGCGGAGTTGCGTGGGTGGGGTTGCGTCAGCGGTGGGCGGAGCGATGTCGGCGTCGGCAGTGCGCAGAGCGGGGTAGGCGGCGGCAGCACCGGTGTCAGCAGGTGCGTCCTCCGTGTCTGTGGTGTTGGCCTTGGAAATGGAGGCAGTGGCATCAGCAGCGGTGTCGATGGCGTTCGCTGTCCTGGAAGTGGTGTACCCAGCGGTGGCAGATGTGACATCATCCGTGGGTACTCCAAAAGTGGCCACATGGCCAATGGCGGCAGGCACATTGTGGGGAACGTCCTCCGTAGGGTTGGGGATTTGGGGGGTGGAGGAAGCCCATTTAGGGTGGCAGGCACCAGTAAGTTTACTGTACTTAGGTTTTTAGTGTCCAATAAAGCTGAGTAGAATTGCGAGTTCAGGTTGTGGATCCTACAAGAATAAAAAACAGGAGAGGTCCTTTGCAGATCTGGGAGAGGGAGGCTCTGAGCTGGGGTAGGCTTGATTGTAGTGCCAGGAGATGCCGGCGCATCGCTGCGAGAGTGTGTTTCAGGAGTCGCAGGGAGAAACGTTTTTGAAGGATCTCAATGCTCTGAATGTACACATTGTCGCAGTTGGGGCCAAATTGGGAAGGCCTAAATGTGGACCGTGGTCCATTGGGGATGATCCGGTTCCATAGGCAGGTACGAAGAAAGGTAATGTGGCTGTAGTACCTGGTTTGCTTCAGGACGTGGTCGAGCAGTTTCAAGGCCGAAGAGATTACAAGAGAGTTGTAGTGGGAGAGAGATCCACTGAGGTTTTTCCGGACGGAGGAGGGTAACTTCTTCAAGGTAGGCATCCTTAGAAGAGGCTTCGCAGCGGGGTTAAAATTGTGTCAGAGATAGTAGGAACTGCAGATGCTGGAGAATCTGGGATAACAAGGTGTAGAGCTGGATGAACACAGCAGGCCAAGCAGCATCAGAGGAGCAGGAAACGCTGATGTTTCGGGCCTGGACCCTTCTTCAGAAATGCCCGCCCCCACCCATCCTCTTCACACCTTCATTCTCCTATATCCTCACTCACCCTTTCTTGCCACATATAGTCCACAGACTCCCCATACACACCCCCTGCACCACAATCATACCCCAGAGCCCCTGTGTATCCCATGGAAAAACACACCCATATCAGCTTTATTCTCCAACTATTCATACCCTTATGCCCTTCATAACCCGAATATCCCTGATATACCACCTACCCCATCACCCCACACCACCCATCTCCTGTGCCGTCCCATTCACCCCATTTTTAATGGGGTTTCTGACCACTGGACATAGCATGGATCCCACATCTACACTAACTACTTGGGGTATACAACCTTGTTGCTGAGTTCAAAAGTTCAATGAAAATTGAACTACACAATAATGGTGACTCTCGATCATCATTATACAATGCTGCATTTCAGATGTCTATTGCACCCTGAGGTGTACAGCAAACATTTTATTAACCAGCACCTATGGGACTAGCGTGTGCCAGTTGATCAAATTTTCCAGATAATCAACAGGTATGCATAATGACAGTAACCCTGATCAAGCAAAGCTCTAAACAGCTCGTTGACTGCTCCAAACAGTCAATTCTGTTTATTAATTGCTCAGGTTCTTGATTGATGTATTCACATTTTTTTAGTATATATGCATATATAATATATACACACATACATATATATGAAGACATAGAAAATACAGGGAGATAGAGAATACTCAGAGCTCGTGCACTCAGCCAGGCAAACCTCAAACTGGTTGCAGATAAAACCAGACAGACAGACCCTCCCTACCCCATCCCATAGACACATGCAAACTGAACGTTGCACCAGAATGAACTTGTGTATACCATACTCACTAAGTCATGAGCAATGCACTCTGCATTGTGACTAGACCCCCTAACCACACCAGTAGCATGGCCATCTCTCCTCCATGATGGAGAATGCCCTCAGTACTGCTGCTCAGTATGGTTGCAGCCACCATGTCGTTTACCTCCTCATTGTCTGGAGGGCAATCCACAAAATCTACCAACATGGCCGCTGTCTGATCAACTTGGTCTGCAGCTTCATCAGTCTTCTTCTTCTCCTGCTGTTCGGTTGAGTCTTCCTTCTCCACTGCCTCAGTGGTGTCAGTGGTGTTGGCCACGCTTGCGTTCTCAGCTTTGTCCTACAGGTTTGGTGTTCCAATTTACAGCATAAATACTTGGACATTGCAGTATATCATGGTATTTGAGGTAAATAACTTTGGCTAGTCTATCAAGAGTGCCGGTTGATAAGGTGCCAGTTAAAACAAATTTGGTGTACATTGCTGAATAGGCTTACCAATGTCAAATGTCAATGCTCTTACTACCAAACAACAATTTATAAATTTTGTCCCAGTTTCTTTTCTGCCACCATTGAAGTAAAACTGTCTGACTAGTTATAGTTGAGTTTAAATTTCAAATTATCTTTCACTTGGAGGTAGGAGTAGGGCACAAGGTGAGCAAATTTCAGAAATATGCAGTTTTTCATAACACTAAACGTACATGTCAGGGAAAATAAATTACAAAGAAATCACTTGATCATTTAAATTAGTAATTTTTTTTTAAAAACACTGTACAGAAGTGGAGAAAAGCCAGAGAGACAAAATGACTAATCCTAATCACCACACAAGGGCAAGGAGGCAGGTGACAACAGGTACCAAGGATAGGAGTTGAGTTTAACTAACACTCACCATTTGCCTCTGGTGAAAAATTCCAAGTGAGTGGGGTTGCAGATGGAGGAGGTGTAGGTTGGGAACGTGCAGCATATTCCCACTCACCCACACACCAACTAGCTCTGCTCCCAAATTCACTCACTCACCAACCCACCCTCCCCTCCCAGTTCCTTACTCGTCATTCATTCAACCATCGTCCCACTTTTCTAGCCACTCGCTCACCAACTAACCAACTCAGGTGCCATTACGCACTTACTCATCCAACCAGTCACTCATTCATTCACTAATCCACCCATCATCATTCTCATTGGCGGTCCCTTGCAAACAAGGATGACTCTCTTCCACTCTCAGGGTGAGTCTGTAAGTGGTTGTACAAATCAATGCGGCTTCCACAGGCTCTGTTACACTTCGGACAGAAGGTGGTCATTGAAGGGGTGGGCGGGGCATTGGTGTGGCAGTGAGCTCCTTTTGCTGTTTTTGCCTGCCTTCCGCTTTTTCCAACAGCAAGCCTTGAGGCGCTCGAAGCTTTCTTGGATGCTCCTCCTCCACGGTCTTGGGCCAGTGATTCCCAAGTATCTGTGGGAATGCCTTGAGGGTATCACTAAAGCACTCCATCTGTCCACCTGGGGCTCACCTGCCATTTCGAACCAAGGACGACCTGCCCAGCCCATCGTAGCTGATCAAGGATGGTCAGTGCCTCAATGCTGGGGATGTTAGCCTGGTCGAGGACGCTGGTGTTGGTGCATATTTTTTCCCAGCGGATTCACAGGATCTGGTGCAGGCATCTTGAGGTATCTGTGGGAGACAATCCACATCTCAGAACCGTACAGGAGGGCAGAAATCACCACAGTTCTGTAAACTACGATCTTGGTGTCGGATCTGATGTTGTTGTTCTCAAACACCCTTTTCCTCAGGTGGCTAAAGGCTGCATTAGCACACTGGAGGCAGTGCTAGATCTCTTAGTCAATAGCTACTCTGGCCAACAGGACAATCCTGAGGTATTGGAAGTGGTCAACGGTCTCGAAGGCCTCCCTGTGAACCTTGATGATCGGGGGTTCGCTCCACAATGCCAGGCCAGGTTGGTGGACGACTTACGTCTTGCAGATATTCAGGGTGAGATCCATGCTCTCATATGCCTCTATAAAGGTGCTGACGACAATCTGGAGTACATTCTCAGATTCCAGATACGCAAGTGTCATCTGCATACTGCAGGTCAATGACATTGGTCGGAGTGACTTTGACTTTGGCTTAAAGGCAGTAGAAGTTGAATAATTACCCGGAGCTCCACTCCAGCAGGGTGCTTACTGGCATTGAGGTGGAGCATTGCAGCGAGGTACATTGACAACAGTGTTGGGGCGATCACACAGCCCTGCATGACACCAGTCCAAACGCAGAATGAGTCAGTAGTGGAGCCATTTGTCATTACCAAGACTTCCATGTCACTGTGGAGCAGGTGAAGGATGGTGTTAAGTTCATGGTGTAACCAAAGCAGAGAAGGACGACTCTGGTAACTATAAGGGAATCTTCCTCCTTGTCAACCGTTGGAACAGTCATCGCCAAGATTGTCCTTGATTGTCTCCTCCATGAGGCTGAGGAACACCTCCCAGAATCTCAGAGTGGCTTTCGGCCACGGAGGGGCACAATGGATAAGATTATCACCGCATGACAGCTGCAGGAGAAATGCAAAGAAAAAAGCCTACCCCTGTAAATGGCCTTCTTTGACCTTACAAATGCCTTTGATGCCGTCAACTGGGAAGCATTTAACCCACTCAACTTTTCAGTCAGTCAGTCACTCACCCACCAATCCATCCATTTGCTCAATCCAGCCACAGACTCATACACCCCATTTCCAACCACTGTGATCAATTACTCATCCAGTCACCCACATCTAAGTCATTTACTCACTTAGCCACCTGCTTACATCTCCAGTGACTCATGCACTCATCTACTCACTCACAGCTCCAGTTTCTAACAGAGTCTCCATCCACTCACTGTTCCAATCGTACACTCACACACCACTCTACACCCACTCACTTAACCATCTCCACAGTCATTCGCCCACCTCTCAATTAGTCATTCACCCAGTCACTCCACTCACTTACTCACTCACCCATGCACTCTATTCTCTTACTCATTGCTCCACACTACTCAGTCACTTACTTGTTTACTTACCCATCCATCCATTCACTCTCTCACTCACTCACCAAACCAACAACCCTTCTAGTCAGTCAGGCACAGGCCTAACCCAGTGGTCTGGGAAGTTTGCCAAGGAGTGATACCTGTGGTTTTGAAGATGAGACAAGAAAACTGCAGATGCTGGAACAAGGTAGACAAACAGAAGGCTGGAAGAACACAGCAGGCCAAGCAGCATCTGGAGGAATGGAGCAGTCAATGTTTCAGGTATTACCCTTCTTCAGGACTGGTGATACCTGTTTAGGATCCCCATTTAGCCAAATTGTAACATGTTTACAGATTTGCGCTCCAAAGTAGAACAACCAGGGTAGGAAAAGTCTGAATAATGCTAAAGGTAGGAACAGAACAGGTTTCTGGGGATAAAAAAAAAATTCACCAACGGCTCAACTTTCCTCCACCCTCAATACACTCCATTCCTCGACACCTTACAGCCTGATTCTCATCTTGCAATACCACACTGTCTCAGCAACTCTTGTTCACCCCAGCAGTCCTCTTCTCGCCTCACTTCCCACAGCCCTGGTTGCCCCACTGCCCTACACAATAGCTCGAAATTCATTCTGCAATCACCCACAGCTTGATTCTCACCCAGCCACATGTGACACCCAATTCCCACTCCATTTACCCCTCCACACACTGACTCCTGCACCAAAAACTCCACCCACTGTTTGGCTCTCAAACCATCAATTCCTGAAAACCCAACCCTCACCCCTCCCTATTACTACTAATGGCCCACGCCTACCTTTTATCCTATTAACTTCCCTGGCCCGCATCTCACTTCACTCCTCCGACTGCCAACTCATATTTCTGTCCTCCTTAAGCCAGCATCTTTCTGAAACCCTCTCAGTCTGCACCTCACTGTTCACTGCTGTGAATCCAAGCCTTCAGCTGAGTTAAAACAATCACACTGCCCTGCTCCCTATTCCTCCAGTCAAAGATTGCTCCTTTCCTGCATTGCTCGTGATAGGTTTACTACCAAATCTATGAGCAGCAATCACAAGAAAGAAGCAGCCTTTGATTGAAGGAACAGGTCCTTGGAAAATCCAGCAATCACATTTTGAACAAAGGCCTCATGGGGCACACAAAACCCTTATGCATGCTACAATGCAGACTATGTACTCCTGTTGGGCAAATTGGCTGTACATCCTTCCCAATAGCTACTGGTCTGAAGACAATCATGAGCAATTTACTTATATTGCTTTTGTTCCTTAACTCTAGCCAAATAGATTCTGTCCTCAACCCCTGTGAGACACCTTCTTTCTCAATCAGTGCAACATACTCCTTAATTAACACCACTACTGATTCCCCTTTTCTTCCTTTCCTATCTTTCCTGAACACCGTGTAACCAAAAATGTTTAATAATCAATACTGCCCTTCTTTGTTCCAGGTCCCTGATATAGCCCCAACATCACATTTCCAAATGACATCTTCACTTGTAACTCACTAATCACATTCACCTTTTCAAACTAACATGTCAAAAGATTCCTTACTCCAGCATAGGATTACCCAATGGTTCAAAACTCCTCTCATCTAGTAGGACCACATCCACACTCAGAAAGCGGCCCAACTTCATCAAAATGGCAAGGCACTTGAAATGACAACTGCCACAATACAGCTGTCGATGCCAAGGCTGCTTTATGTAGGCTCGTGACATACACCCTTATCCAATTCTGCTGCAGATTGCTGGCAACAAGAATGGGGACGGGAATTCTGGAACTGGGTCTCAACCACCACTCACAGGTGCAGTTTGGGGGCACGTTAGGACAGAAAAATCTGCTTTAATGTTTCTAGTTTATAATGCCCAGACTCCCTTATACCAAATTAATCTACCTTGCCATTATTATGCATATATTATTTATATGCTTATAATAAATGCATATAATTATTTATGCATATATATCCCCAGGGTTCCATTGCTTCTGTGCTCTCTTTAGAATCATATCTCTTATTTTATATTATTGTTCCTCTTTCTTCCTATCAAAATCATCACTTCAAACTTCTTCAAATTTCTTGTTACAAGTCTGCCATTCCACCAGGCTGTCTGTGTCCTCAAGTCCTTGTAGTTCATAATGCTTCCAAAAAGCCTCAACTGTAACAATTGAAAAGCTTACTATTATTTTGTTTTGACTAAACAGCAAAATGTTTTAAAGTCAACATTTAGCAATCAATCATTTACGAGATGCACCACAAAACCTCACCATATCTCCTTTGATAGCACCTTCTAAGCCTGCAACGTTCTCCTCCAAGTTACACATCATTCTAACTTGGAACTGTATTGCCATTTCATCACTGCCATAGGTCAACATCCTGGAACTCCCTTTCTAAAAGCACAGTGGGTGTACGTACTCTGCACAGGCTACAGCAGTTCAAGAAGGTAGCTTTCCACCAACTTCTCGAGGACAATTAGGGATAGGCAATAAATGTTGCCTTATCCAGTAATGCCCTTACCACCTAAACCATTTTATTTCAAAAATTGCCATCACACTAAAATCTACAACTTGCGCATAAAGGTCAGATCATGGGTGTCAGAGATTTGCATACATCCAGCTCTCACTAAATCCACTTATAATGGCAGATATCCATCTGCACTGGAGCAAATGAGCTGCATGAACTGAGGTTCTCCTAACTGGTTGTTTTCAAAGTTTTAAGCTTTCATTAGAAGAAAGGCAATGTAAATGAAAAATGCTGGGATTAATCTCCACTTCAAAAGGCACATAACTTACAATCGCAAATACTATGTTGTTCAGAATTGCTAGAACTGAATCATATACTGTACGTACAAAGATTACACAAAACAAGGATTTTAAAGATCAGTCCAAGTAAATAGGGTAATTTAACATATTCACCGACAAAAGATTCAATTCCATATGCAAGTCAACAGCTAAATGCCTCAAGAGAAATCTGATCATCTGCTGTTGTAATAATTTTATTATTATTTCACCGTATGTGGGTGGCATTGGGTAGGTAAGTATTTATTTCCTATCCCCAACTGTCCTTAAGAATGTGGTGGTGAGCCACTGCTATTCATGTGTTGAGGTAGACCCACGGTGTTGTTGGAAGGGGAGTCCCAGATCTTAGACCCAGCAACAATGAAGGGACAGCAATATATCTCCAAGTCAAGATGGTGTGTGGCTTTAAGGGAATCTTACAGCTAGTGGTGTTTCCATCCATTTGCTGGCCTTTCAGGTGCAGAGGATGTGTGTTTGGAAGGCGTTGTCAAAGCAGCCTAGGCAAGTTGCTGCAGTACATCTTGTAGTTGGAACAAGCAGGCAAGTGCTGAACATTCTGTCACATTCATAATGTCTGCCTTATAGATGGCAGACAAACTTAAGGGAGTCAGGAGATGAGTTGCAGATTGTAGAATTTCCAGATTGTGACCTACGCCTGTTGTCACAGTATATTTATATGGTGGTTTTTGGCTAATGGTAAACCCCAGGATGGGGAATTCAGTGATGGTAAAGTTAATTAATGTCAAGGGAATGTGGTTAGATTCTCTCATATTGGAGATGGCCATTGTCTAGCACTTGTGTGGCACGAATGTTATTTGCCACTTATCACCCAAAGCTGAACGTTGTCCAGGAGATAGCAAGAACTGCAGATACTGGAGTCAGAGACAACACAGTGTGGAGGTGGAGGAACACAGCAGGCCAGGCAGCATCAGAGGAGCAGGAAAGTTGACGTTTTGGATGGGGATCCTTCTTCAGAAATTTATAACCCCACTGCTAAGCCTCTACAGTTCTTGCTATCTCCGAGTGATTTATAACTCCACTGCGAAGCTCCTCGGACACTGCTTGGCCTTCTGTGTTCCTCCAGCTCCACACTGTGTTGTCTGTGAATGTTGTCCAGGTCTTGCTGCATAAGGATACAGACTGCCAGCATCTGCTGAATGGCGAATGGGTCTGAATACTGTGCAACCATTAGCATTTTGACGGTGTAATGGAGCGAAGGGCATTGATGAAGCAACTGAAGATAACTGGGCCTAAAACATCACACTGAAGAACTCAGAGTTAGAGATGAGTGACCACTCTCCAAAAGTGGAGAGATTGCTCCCTGTTTACCATTGGCTCAGTTTTACTAGATGCTCTTGTCGCAGTACTCAGTGAAATGCTTTCTCACTGTCAAGGGAAAACATTCTCATCTCACCAAAAGTTCAACTCTTTTGTAGGCTATAAGATAACAACTGAGTGGGTTGTTGCAGTGCCCAAACTGATCATCAGGTTATTGTTGAGTGAGTGCTACTTGACAATACGATCAACATCTGCCATTATTTTGCTAATGATTGAGGTAAATTGATGGTCCAGGAATTGATCAGGTTGAGTTTGTTCCTTTTTTTTGTACTGGACCCAAAACTTCAACTCTGCTTTGTCTCCATCAATGAGTTTTTCCAGCAAGTTTTGTTTTGTTAAGTAATTTATGGTGCCTTTAAAGTAGCACTGTTCTTGCTCCTTAACACAAGTTTAGCAGTTTGAGTTTAAGAGCAGGCATTGGTTGGAATATTGAACTGCAAAATAGCAATGCTGTCAGATATGTCCACATCAACTGACATCAAAATTGCCTTATCTACGTGCTTCTGGTGTGGATATTATAGGAGGTCCAGCATGGTTCATGTCATAAGTGTGCCCATGCTGTGGATATTATTTTGTAATTCTGAGGATATTCTGTCTGTTTAGCAATAAAGTCTGTTGGATGGTTTATTTTCTTTATGGCCTTGCTAACTTATAGTGCAACTTGTAGTGATCGGTGCATTTGTACTCTGAGATCCCTTTGTTCCTCTGCCTAACCAAGCCTAGACTTGCACCCTTCAAGGAATAAATGACTTTTCCAGTACTACACTGTCTTACTTTAGCTGTGTTGAATTTCATTTGCCAATTTGCCTATTTTCTAGATTTCTTAATGTCCTCCAGTAATCTTTTTGTCATTCTTCGTGATATTGACAATCCTTCTCCATATGATATAATCTGCAAATTTAAAAATACTGGTCCAGATATTCTGACATTCAGATGGTTATTTGATCAGCACAGACCGAAGTTATGCATCAAGACTAAGCAGTATCCCTAAAAAACTGTCTCTGAGAATTAGCTGGAAATTGAATTCTTTTGCTCATAACTTCTCCTGCATCTGAAACTTCCAGAGAAAGTCTATTAAAGCCAGAGAACTCAGAGGTTTCTAAATTATATAGCTTAATAGTTACACAGGAAAAGTTAGAAGATTGATAATTTGCTCTAAGTCTTGGGTAACTATTGAACTAACCCCTAGCATGTCACTGATCTCACTCAATTATACCTGAAATCTGACCTGATTCCCTGCCCATTGTAAGAAACATCCCGGTATTGGGATTCTTTCGGGGAGGCATCTCAGCACAACTCTTGCCCCTCTTCCCTGTTCCCTTGCTTCCTACCTTGAATTTACAGAGCTGGGAAATTCCACCTTACAATCTTATTGGGTTTTTTCACCAGAAGTTATTCATGAACACTGAATATGCTCATTCACATTTTGGTAGCCTTATGCAAAGTAGGTGGTATAACAGATAACAATACATGTAATGCTCTCCCTCGTTGTCACTGTGCTGAATGAAGAAACTAACATACTGCTGGCATTGAATATTTTGAAGCTGATTGAATAATATTTAAAACTGTGAGGGACCTCTCCAGGGAGTGGTTTCAATTCCGGGATGATCAATGTTTGCCACCTGATGGCAAAATGTAAATTTCAGCTTCACGATTTCCCTGTCCTAGTACTGATGTTTATGGCACTGTGGCAACCAATCTGTTTTAAATCTCACCTCTGAAAAGAAGGTTTCAGAGTGCAGACAGAACTATTTCATGCGAAAAATGGTAATGATGCGAAGTCTGAGAAATTTATCAATGCCACCTCCAGGTCAATTAGGCAAACAGAAAAGCTGGTTCATTATAGTTCTTGAAGCAAAGTGCTTTTGGGGAAAATCAGTCAACCAAAAAAGAATTTCTGCCTCAAGTCCATTTTTTTGAATAGCAGAAATTACCTAAAGGTTTTCCCAATAGTAGAAAAATAATTCTTTATATGCTGTGCATAGTATGGCTATAAACATATTTACATGTTCTTTCCTCACCTTTCATTTGAAACCAAATAATGGAAACTGTGAGAATGACAGTAATTCCACGCAAGAGGAGCCTCCTGATCACCATTAGGCTGAGGTCGTTCTATTTCCTTCCTTTGCCACTCCATCAGTTCCCCCATTTGCTGCTTGCCAGGCAGCCAGTCCAGAGTGCTGTCACCAGTCTGAAAATAGGCTTCTGGCAGAGGAACTGCTCAAGCTTATTCAATCTCCCTAATCAGAAGTCAGAAGCCTTCTAATAACCACACTGCAGCCACAGGGGTAACACTATGTTGGAACAATGAGACAGGCAGAGGCATAAAGACCGGCACTATTTGATTTTTGTATGCAGTATTGGATGGTTCTTATAAATCTGATATAAATGTTTGTTTTGAGTGGCTTTTACAATAGCGTAAGGGTGTAGAGGGCACTATAATAGTGACAAAAGGAACATAAGATGTGGGACTGTGGGTAAATGAGGAATTAAGCTTGCATTCATAGACATTTTATTGTACAAGTTGACCATGGTCACTTCATATAGAAAAGACAATGTTCTTTGCCTCCACTCTTGTTCTTCCTCCCTATCTGGTCACCATGCAGCTAGTGGCAAAGACTGTGTCCTCAGAATCAAAATGACAACAATGAATTTTGACAGTCATTCTGCTGAATAGTGCAAGGCTTCTAAAAGGCAGTTGAAGCAGCAGAAGCATTGTTTAAGCACAACACGTGTCTGTCTCATCAAGTTTTGTGTGACGGTAGAGTTTTCATTGTATGCACACTGCTCACGTGTGCATGGTCTGTGCACTTAGGTAATGAGCCATGTGGTCAGCAGATACCATTTACTGGCCCACTAGCTTTTAGTTTTTTTTATGCCGCCAACCCAACTCCCTCCAACTCCCTATAAGCCAAATGGGCTCAAATGTCCAAATGGCCACTGTATTCCTTTTCCAATTTTTTATGTTCTTAAATCAAGCTGCCATAAACTGAGAATAGCTGATAATGCCTTTAAATAGCATTAGTGGGATTCCTTTCTTTTGCTGCACATATTGAACTGTGAATATTTAAGACAGAGAGAGGTTGGTGGAGCATTGTGGTCTGTAAGGCAGCTCTGGCAGTGCTGATTAATGCCACAATATGCTTACCTGTGGCACCCACTCTGGCTACACTGCTCATTCCAAGATAACATCCAGTCTGGCTCACTGCAGCATTGTGCATCCAAACCATTTTCACCATTTTAGAATGAAAAATGGTACACATGGTGCCCAAATAATGGGTATTACGGAGCCTAATTTTATTTCCCCAGCCTCTGCAGCACTTTGTTTTTGTCATGCAAACTGAAAAGTCCATTAGATTACTATCAGACACCAGTTCAGGCTTACGTGTGCTCTCTGATTGGCTTGTGGATAGGTGAACAGCTATGATAGAGGGAAAGAAGCTTCTGGACTTCTGAAAGAGCAGGTTCTGTGTCTCTACCTCTCTGCAGTTAAATAACTGAAATCAATGAAGAAAAGCCAGTTATTTTCACCCACCAGTTTCTGTAAGCTGTTCCCCTTGATCAGTAACTAAGAGATTTTATAATTAGTGCATGAACTATCCTGGGCCTTATACAAATAATGTGAAGAAAAAGAATGGCAAACAGAAGGTTATGGGAATCAAAAGGAACAACTCCTTAATCCTGTAGATTAGTGCTTTGAATGTGCCTCCCCCCTCCCCCCATTTGTTAAGGGTCGTTATTTTTGTTTCTCTGTGTCCATTTGTATGTATGTAAGGGTTTTTTTTTAAACAGGCTTAGAGTTTCAGCTAGTGGAGGGCATGCTGATAATTCATAGTTTGTTCTAGCTATGTCTAGAATTTATATATTTGGAATAAATAGTAGTTTTTGTTAAGTACAGGAACATGGTCACTGTCTCCTGTTAACCTGAGTCTAACAGACAAATAAATTGTGGACTTTGAGCACTTCAAATAAAACTTTGAGTTTTGTGATGAATCTGGGAATAGTGGGGCTTGGGCATCAGCACACTTTCTCAAACGGGTCATGACACAACAGTGGACTGTTTTGCCAAACAGCAAAAACAGCAAGTGATAGACAGGGCTAAGTGATTCCGCATTCCAATGGATCAGATATAAGCTCTGCAGTTACACCATATCAAACGTAAATGGTGATGGTCAACCAAACTAGTCACTGGAAGAGGATGCTAAACAAGTAATGCACCCTCATGAACAAAAACAGTAATTGCAGGAAAAACTCAGCAGGTTCATTAATGTCATTCAGGGAAGAAAACTGCCATCCTTACCTGGTCTGGCGTACATGTGACTGCAGACCCACAGCAATGTGACTCATAACTGCCCTCTGGGCAATTAGGGATGGGCAATAAATGTTGGCCCAGCCAGCGATACCCTCATCCTGTGAATGAATGAAAAAAAAGGAGTGGCAGCGTCTGTGGAAAAAAAGCAGAGTTAACATTTCAGGTCTAGTGACCATTCTTCGAAACTGATGGCCCAGCCTATCAGAGGAAAAGACAAGGTTGAAGAATTTACAACAATCTTCAGCCAGAAGTGGCGAGTAGATGATCCATCTCAGCCTCTTCTTGAGGTCCTCAGCATTTCAGACACATTTCAGCCACTTTCAAACACTCCATGTGATTTCAAGCAACGGCTAAAGGCACTGGATACCACAAAGGACATGGGTCCTGACAACATTCCATCATTAGTACTGAAGATGTGTGCTCCAGAATGTTCCACATCCCTGGCTAAGCTGTTCCAGTATAGCTATAACACTGGCATCTATCCAATAACATGGAAAACTGCTCAGGTATGTTGAGTACATAAAAAGCAGGTCAAATCCAACTTGGCCAATTACTGCCCCATCTGTCTACTCACCATCCTCGGTAAATTGATGAAGGGAATGGTCAGCACTTGCTTAGCAATAAACTGCACATGTTTGGGGTTCACCATGGCTAGTCAATCCCTGACCTCATCACAGACTTGGTTCAAACATGGACAAAAAGCTGATATCCAGAAGGCAAGTGACACTGACTGTTCTTGACATGAAGGCCGCAATTTACTGACTGTGGCTGAGTCAATGGAACCTCAAGGAAATGCCCAATTACTAACAGTCACACCTGGAACAAAGCAAGATGATTGGGGTTCTTGAAGGCCAATCATCTCAGCTCTAAAACATCTCTGCAGAAGTTCTTCAGGGTAGGATCCTAAGACAACAACCTTCAGCTGCTTCGTCAACGACCTTCCCTCCATCATAAGGTCAGAATTGGGGATTTTTGTTGATGATTACACAATGTTCAGCACCATTCATGACTCCTCATAAATGAAGCAGTCAATGTCCAACTGCAACAAGATCTGAATGATATCCACTTTGTACCGATAAATGGCCAGCAACATTTGCACCACAAAAGTGTTATGCAATGACTATGCTCAAAAAGATAGAATCTAACCATCACCCTTTCATACTCAGTGGCACTACCATCACTGAATTTTCCACTATCGATATCCTAGGGACTACTATTTACCAGAAATTGAACTGGACTAGCCATATAATTATTGTGGCTACAAGAGCAGGTCAGAGGCTAGGAATCTGTAGCAAGTAACTCACATCCTGACTCCCCAGAGCCTACCTACCATCTACAAGGCATAAGTCTGAAGTGTGAAGGGATACTCCCAAATTGCCTGAATGAGTGCAGTTTTAACAACAATCAAGGGACTTGACACAATCCACATGCAAGCAGACAGCTTGACTGACATCACAACCACAAAAAACTCAATCCCTCCACCACCAACGCACAGATGCAGCAGTGTATGCTATCTACAAAATGCATTGGAACAATTCAGCAAATCTCCTTAGACTGCATCCTTCAGATCCATGACCACTACCATCTTGAAGGACAAAGGCAGCAGACACAATGACATGAAAACACCACCACTGCAAGCCACTCACCATCCTGACTTGGAAATATATCTCCACGTTCAGAGTTACTCAGACAAAATCCTGGAACTCCTTCGTTAAGAGCATTGTGAGTGCACTTACATGATACAGACCGCAGCGACTCAAGGGAACAGCTCACCAACACCTTATAATGGGTAAATAGGGATAGGCAATAAATGCTAGTCCAGGTAGCAAAGCCCATTTCCCATGAATAAATGAAAGAAACAACCTCAAATGCAGTAATTTAAGAAACTGACTTTCAGAAATTATCTTGTAGATTTTCAACATTTTCTAATCATCGTCATGTCTGAGATGGTGATTCCTCAAGCTACAAATCCTTTGGACCCAAAACTCTGCTACTACTTGGAGATGGGTTGGCATGTCTAGCTGCCATGACACTGTAGTAGGAAGCTGGATTCTCCCACATTTTGGCTAAGTCAGTTTTGGAGAGTAACATGGAGAGTTTCCTTCAGTTAGCCCTGGTGACCTTTCTCATGCAATTATCCACTGCTCAACTCATTTAGTATGCACCTGCCTCCATGGTTCTACTCTCATATAATCTGGAGCTAAGTAGCAGCGGAAGTGCCTGCCAGTGCCAGGTCACGCTGTCATTCATTCTGAAGGTGCCAAATTTAAATTCCAGCTGCACTCATTTCAAACAGTTCCATGGTCTAAAGTAGCCACCGGGATCAGTGCTGTCTCCATAGTCTAGAGGAATGTGCAGCAATTCCACAAGAAAGTTAACGACGTTCAGTGCTCCATAAGAGTAAATGTCAAATCTTCTCTCTGCTATCTCATATTCAATCCAACTCTGGCATTGTGCCCAACTGCCACCAAAGCTCATGGTCTACTAGTCTAAATACTGCATACAGCATTTTCCCTCAACCACGCCATCCCCCCAAGTTAATAAAACTTCCTGCCTCTGCACTTCCTATTCATTTATCCGGAACACCTCACCTTTTCTGGATGAACCAGTATCCTGATCGTCTTTAGTCCCCTTTGACTATTCCCCTTAGACTTTCAGATGTAGCCATTTGATTGAAGAACATGCAATGTGTTTGCCGTAAGCTGTGAGCATCAAGTAGATTCAAAGTGTATGAGTGCTAAGATAGCAAAGCTCTCTGTTCTGATGCATATGAAGGGTGCCTGTCCCTGTGTGCCAGTCTGCCAAAAGAAATTGCAATGAGCTACAAAGTACAGTAGTAAAGTGCTGAGTTGTATTATAAGTGCTCAATGTGATTGCTGCACAAGGAGATGTTTGAGAAAGCCAATCAAGATAGATGCCTGGAAAAGACACCAGCCAGCAGCAGTTGCCAGGTTTCCACTCTTTTCAAGTCGGCAAATGGTGACGTACAGTTTCACACCCAAGAAAATATCAACCTGCATATAAATGAGGTGAGATTAGGTAATAATGAGATGTTAATGCATGCAGTCAGTCCCCTCACCACTCACTAGCAAGATTTGCATCTAGCCATTAAAACCCCAAATGGAAAATCAATTTTTTTATTTATGACATCGCAAATCTCATTTTTTCATTCTTACCAACTTTCTTGCAATTTCCCTTGTCGCTCAGAGGCTGGGAAAATTCCACCTATAGACTCTCCTGTAAATTGTGGGGCAAGACCATTTAAAAACTGGAAGATATTTAGATTGAAAATGAAATCTGTGGAAAAGATTTTAATGAGTATAAGTTACGGCATCAAATTTGCGCTGAATGACTAGCAAATAGAAATACTGAAAATAATTCTGAAAAGGTTTCAGATTTGGACCAGTTTCAGGATTTTTAAAAGAAACATCTATGTTTAAAGGAACAATATCTGGATGATGCAGACAAACTTGGAGAGCAGATTGGCTACTCAATCAAAGAAAGAACAGCAAACTTTATGACCCTTCGTTTACAATGTTATGTTAATGGAGAAACTCAGTAACACAAAGTCTTTTGTTGAAGGCTTGCCAAGCATGTTGTGAATATTTTGTGAAAAAATGCGGTGGTGTAGTGAAGGACAACTGTGTAGAAATCTATTTAGTGCAGGAAACATATTAATGACCTCACCAGAGCAATCAAGGTAAATTAAAATAAAACAAAGCTAAATTACTTATTTCTTCATCTATTGCTCTAAAAGTGCACTTACACTGCAACTGTGCAAACACATTTCCTGTAATCCTTTGAGAATCTTCAGAGTTTATGAAGTATATGCATTCAGAGTATGACAAAGAATTTACAGAGCTACAGCACCATCATCAACGTGTGGATAAGGAAACCAAAAATCGACCAAAAACTAAATGACAGATCAGAGATAGCAAGAACTGCAGATGCTTGAGTCAGAGTCAACACAGCGTGGAGTTGGAGGAACACAGCAGGTCAGGCAGCATCAGAGGAACAGGAAAGTCGACATTTCAGATCGGGATCCTTCATCAGAACAAATCACTAGTCTCTGAAGGGAAGCCTGAGGACTCTGAGTTAAGTTAAAAGGGTAATTTTCATTAGCAGCATGGTGACTGCGGAATTAATGGTCCTTATATGTGTTTTATTTTATACATGGACTTCCTTAGATAAAGTCCCTCCCACAAGAGGTGAGTAGGAATTGGGCTATCATGTTTTTAATTTCAAGAAAGCCAGGACCTTGGTCGTGACCTTCGCTTGATTGGCAGTTCCACTGAAAGGGCAATGACCTATAACTCTCTTTCTCTCTTCACAGATGATGTTAGACCAGATGTTTTTTCCAAACTTTTGTGTCTTTATCGCTATTTATTTAGAACCTGGAATAAGTCTGGATCCAGATTAGGCTCCTGAATTGCAAACGCTCCTTAATCTGCATCTCAATGCAGGACTAAGGTTGTTGTACTTAAATACACGCAGTATATACAAAACCAGATAAATGATCTGGTATTAACAGTAAAATTAGCAGGTACTATGTTGGGGCTATCAAGACATGTGGCTGTGAAGGGATCAGGGGCTGGGAACTAAATATCCAAGGATACACATTCTATTGAAAGGACAGGCAGATGGGTAGAGGGGCCGGGTAACCTTGTTAGAAAGAAATGGAATTAATAGCAAAAATTGATATTGAATTGGAAGGCATGGAATCTGTGTGGGTAGAGTCGAGGAACTGCAGAGGGAAAAAGACCCTGATGGAAGTTGTGTACAGGCCTCCCAGCAGTAGTCAGGATGTGGGAAGAAAATAACTCAGGAAATAGAAAAGACACGCAAGAAAGGTACTATTCCAATAATCATGAGGTAGACTATGTGGGTGGACTGGGAAAATCAGATTGGTAGCAGATCCCAAGAAAAGGAATTCATGGGATGTGTATGAGATGGTTTCTTGGAGCAGCTTGTGGGAGAACCCATTAGGGAACCAGCAATTCTCAATTCTGAGAGTGTACTGAAGTAGACTTGATTAGGGAGCTTAAGGTGAAGGAACTGTTAGCAAATCACTCAGCAGTTTACGAGGTAGAAGCTGGAATCAGATGTAATGGTATTACAATTGAGTAATGATAACTACAAAGACATGAGGGAGGAGCTGGCAGGGTTAACTGGAAGGACACCCTACCAGAGAAGACAGTGGAGCAGCAATGGCAGGAGTTTCTGGGGTAATTCAGGAGGCAAAACAGAAATCCTAAGAAAGAAGTAACATACTAAGGGAACGATGAAGCAACCATGGATGATAACGGAAATCGGGGACAGCATAAAAGCAAACGTGTAAAATGTGGTGAAGATTAATGGGAAGCCAGAGGTTTGGGAAGCCTTTAAAAGCCAACAGAGGACAACTAAAAAAGCTATAAGTGGGGAGAAGGCTACTCACGTTATACGTTAACAATCCGGACAAAGGAACAGAAGGCATTGTTGCTAAGTTTGCAAATGACACAAAGATAGGTAGAGGGGCAGGTAGTGTTGAAGAAGCAGGGAGTCAGAAGAACTTGGACAGGCTAGGAGAGTGGGCAAAGAAGTGGCAGATGGAATGCAATATGGAAAATGATGTTATGCATTTTGGTAGGAAGAATAGAAATGTAGACTATTTTCTAAATGGAGAAAGTTTTCTGAAAGCCTAATCACAATGGGCTTGGGAGTCCTAGTTCAGGATTTCCTACAGGTTAGCATGCACATCCAGTTGGCAGTTAGAAAGGCAAATGCAGTGTTAGCATTCATTTCAAGAGGGCTAGAATACAAGAGCAGAGATGTACTTCTGTGGCTGTATGAGGTGCTGGTCAGACGGCATTTGGAATGTCGTGAGCAGTTTTGGACCCTATATCGAAGGAAGGATGTGCTGGCATAGGAGGGGGTGCAGATGAGGTTTACAAGAATGATCCTGAGGCGAAGGGCTTGTCATATGAGGAGCAATTGAGGACTCTGAGTCTGTACTCAATGGAGTTGAGAAGGATGAGGAGGATCTGTTTGAAACTTACAGAATACTGAGAGGCCTAGGTAGACTGTACATGGAGAAGATGCTTCCATTAGAAGAAGAGACTAGGACCCAAGGGCGTTGTCTCAGAGTGAAGGGCCGACTCTTTAGAACTGAGATGCGGAGGAATTTCTTCAGTCAGAGTGTGGTTAATCTGTGGAACTCACAGAGGGCTGTGGAGACCAAGTCATTGAGCGTATTTAAGACAGAGATAGATAGGTTCTTGATTATTGAGGGGATCAATGGTTACAGATAGAGGCAGGGAAATGAGATTGCGAAATATATCAGCCATGAATCAATGGCAGAGCCAACTCGACAGGCCAAATGGCCTAATTCTGTTCCTATATGCTACGGTTGTATGATCATATTGTGAATACAGATTGTGTGAGTATACTTCAGCACTAAATCCCTTTCATATTCAGAAAAGAGATCAAGGATATAGACCTAAGATGGATAAACTGATATAAGACACACTAATTACAAAAAAAAAAGCAAAAATTGCTGGAAACATCCCTAGATTCAATCATCACCCGTAAAAGAAAGGACATGTTATAATATGTTAGATATGCAGCTTTTCTCAGAGCTCCTGCTGAAAGAACCACAACCGTTCTTTTCGCAATTCAGATGCTGATTCACCTGCTCTAGTACTAGAACCTCTTTTATTATTCCAATACGTATTTTCTGCATATAGACGGCATCTTTTCTATTGTTTAGGTATTTATTCAACAAAATAATCAAAAGTGAAACAAAGTAAAACTGCATCATAAAATTCAGAACAGTTGCATAAGTTTTTAAAATTGAAATTTAATCAGACTGTCATACTGCTGCAATGGTCTTTGTTATATCATCATAATTTGGAGTTGAATTTAATGCCCTCCTTCTGGCAAGTTTGGTGACAGAAGGATATTTCATTGGTCGGGGTTCTAATGGGTAAGGATCCTGCGACTTTTCTGTCCTGAGTAAGTCACAGTGGAAAAGCTCTGGAAGACCTTCCAATCCCACCATTAATTGAGGCCATTAAGTGGGTCAATTATTGCCTCCTTAAAGGTGTCACGTATGCTAATGCTGGTAGTTAACCGAAATGGACAGGGCACTTACCAACAAAGAACCTGAAGGGCCATCCCTATAGGGATGATTACAAGCTCTGGATGGTGAGAGCCCTCATTCAAAGGCACTTGGTGCTTGATTAAGTTACACAGTATTAGAAAAGAGGGAGGGAAGACAGTGGAGGGGTTCAATGAAATCCATTTTCTGCCCCTGCTGCACAATCCTACTTCTGCCATCAGTCACCTCTGGCCTAGGTTCAGTAACAATCCTGGGCCTCAGGTGAGTGTATAACCATCTTCAGCAACGCCTCTCTGGTGATGCTGCTGGTCTTTGATTGGCTGGCAATTCTTGGACAAAAACAACGTTGCTGGAATAGCTCAGCAGGTCTGGCAGCATCTGTGAAGGAAAAAACAGAGTTAACGTTTTGGGTCCGGTGACCCTTCCTCAGAACTAATAGTAGCTGGGAAAATGTCAGTTTATATGCAGAAAATAGGGAGGTGGGTAGGGTAGGGAGTAAACAATAGGATAGAGCCCAAACAGAGAGAAAGACAGTTGGACAGACAAAGGAGTTGCTAACGATCAGGCTGGGAGGGTGAATAGTTGTTAATGGGGACTGTTAGTGACTAACAACAGGGGGTGTGTAATGACAGGCTATGTGGTAACAAGGTCAGGTGTGTGGGGTAGGGGGCTGGAACATGGGAAAGTTTAGGCCCTAAAATTATTGAACTCAATATTGAGCCCAGAGGGCTGTAGGGTCCCCAAGCTGAAAATGAGGTGTTGTTCCTCCAGCTTGCGTTGGGCTTCACTGGAACACTGCAGCAAGCCAGAGACAGATGTTGGCCAGGGAGAAGGGTGGTGCGTTGAAGTGGCAGGCAACAGGTAGTTCAGGATCCTTTTTTGCAAGCATAATGTAGATGTTCAACGAAGCGGTCGCCAAATCTAGGCTTTGTTTCCCCAATGTAGAGGAGACCACATTGTGAGCAGTGAATGCAGTAGATTCTGGGAAGTGCAGGTGAAGTGTTGCTTCACCTGGAAGGTATGTTTGGGTTCTTGGATACAGGGGATAGAGGGGGTAAATGGGCAGGTGTTGCACTTCGCCAGTTACAAGGGAAGGTGCCGTAGGGCTGTGGGGAGATGTTGGGGGTGAAGGAAGTGTGGGCCAGGGTGTCCCGGAGGGAACGGTCCCTTCAGAAGGCAGACAAGAGTGGGGAGGGGAATATGTGTCTGGTGGTGGCATCTCGCTGGAGGTGGCAAAAATGGCGTCTAATGATCTTCTGGATGTGGATGCTGGTGGGATGATAGGTGAGGATAAGGGGAACCTTATCGCTGTTGTGGGAGGGAAGAGAAGGGGGGAGGGCAGAAGTGCGGGAGATGGGTCGGACCTGGTTGAGGGCCCTATCGACAATGAAGCTGGGGAATCCTCGGTTGAGGAAGAAGGTGGACATTTCGGAGGCTCCCTTGTCGAAGTTGGCCTCATCTGAACATATGAGAGAGAGACGGAGGAACTGAGAGAATGGGATGGAGTCTTTACAGGAAGTGGGGTGTCAGGATGTATGGTCAGTGGCTTTGTAATGGATATCAGTGGCCAGTCTATCCCCAGAAATGGAAACAGAAATGTCGAGGAAGAGAAGGGAGGAGACAGAGATAGACCAGGTGAAAGTAAGGGCAGGGTGGAAACTGGAGGCAAAACTGATGAAGTTTTCCAATTCCAGATGAGAGAGGGAAGCAACACCAATGATATTATCGATGTATCAGAGAAACAGTTGTGGGTGGGGGCCAGAATAGGACTGGAACAAGGAATGTTCCACGTACCCCACGAAGAGACAGGCATAACTAGGGCCCATGCGGGTTCACATGGCAACCCCTCTTACCTGAAGAAAATGAGAGGAGTTGAAAGAGAAGTTGTTGAGGGTGAGGACGAGCTCAGCCAAGCGGAGGAGGGTGGTGGTGGGTGGGGATGGTTCAGGTCTTTGCTCCAGGAAGAAGCGGAGAGCCCTAAGACCCTCCTGGTGGGGAACAGACGTGTAAAGGGATTGCACATCTATGGTAAAGAGGAGGTGGTAGGAGCCGGTAAACTAGAAGTTTTGAAACCGGCGTAAGGCGTCAGATGAATCATGGATGTATGTGGGTAGGGATCGGATCGGGGGGAGAAGACTGAGTCAAGGTAGGAAGAGACAAGTTCTGTGGGGCAGAAGCAGGCTGAAACAATGGGTCTGCCCGGCCGGTCCTGTTTGTGGATTTTTGGCAGGAGGTAGAAACGAGCTGTGCGGGGTTGGGAGACTATTAGCATGGAAGCAGAGAGGGGGAGATCACCGGATGAAATGAGATCAGTAACCGTAGTGGATACAGTGGCCTGATGTGCCATGGTGGGGTCATGGTCCTTTGCCTAACTCCAACGCTCTCCCTCCACCTGGACCCCTTCCTCCGGCCTTTTACGTGCACTCGATCTTTTCATTGAGAACTGTCAGCATGACATTAGTCACCTCAATTTCTCTGCCCGTCACCAAATCCAACCTATCTCCCTCCGAACTGACTGCACTCCACGCACTCAGATCTAACCCTGACTTTGTCATTAAGCCTGCCAATAAGGGGCTGTTGTCGTCTGGCGTACTGACCTCTATCTTGCAGAGGCTGAGCGCCAACTCTCAGATACCTCCTCCTACCTTCCCCTGGACCATGATCCCACCATGGCACATCAGGCCACTGTATCCACTACGGTTACTAATCTTATTTCATCCGGTGATCTCCCCCTCTCCCATCCCGCCAAACCTGTATTCATTCTCTATTCCCATATTTGGTATTTTCTGTGTAGCATGAGACATCATCTAATTGTTTCACATTAGAAACTAGCCTATAAATGTAAACAAATCTCCATATGAAAACAGAGGTCATAAGAATTATTCAATGTTTTGACTTACATCAAAGATTTATCCTACTCCATTATCAATGTTGTACATCAAAAATAAGAAGGTTTTTGGTCCTAGAAGGAATGAAAACTAATCTTCAGACAGAGGTGGGCAAGGGGGCAATGGTGATCTAATGAGTAGCTGTACCATCGGTCATTGGCCAAGAGTGGTTAAGTCTGTGATTGACATAGCATTGATAGCTCCCAAATTAAGGTTTTTTAATAGGGACAGGAGAGGGGTGAGGGGCAAGAAGATCCAGGGAGACAAACCAAAGTATCTCCCAGAGGAAGACCAGGCAATCACTCCCACATCAGCCCAAGGGATGAACAAAGATTGCTGTTATCAAGACTACCAGAAGCCGTTAAAGACTGCCAGGGGCAACCAAAGACTACCAGAGACCTTCACAAAAGACAACAGGACAACTGGGATATGGTAGTGTACTACCTCTACTCCTCCATTCTACAGAATAGCTCTGGGAGTGGTGATGCATTCTGTTCTGTCACAAGTCATATACTTCCTTCCTTGTCTAATTAACTAATAGACCACATCTAAACTGCTGTTTCTCAATAAACTGTCAGAAAATTGTGATAAAACATTGACTGCCTATAATAGGTAACTGTAATCATGAACTCTCTAAAATCGACGTTATAGATTACAAAAGCTTAAAGAAGCAAGTCCTATTCTTGGAAATAAACTGAGGCATTCCATAATATAACACTTATCATATAGAAACAAATGTTAAATTAAACTCAATTAAAAATTAAAATCCTATTTTAATGAATTACAAATTATGTAATATAAAATAGGATTTCTTCATAGCTAAAAATATTAGCTCAAATATATACTTCCAACAAATTATGCTTTCCATAAGGAGTTTATTACCAGTCACTAAAAGAAGGGAAATATTGATCTTGCAGACAGAACGTATTTACTGTACTGTATCAAACACTTTCAAAATTCTGTAAACCATACTTTCAATGCTGGAAGTAACCAACCAAATGAATAACTCGTATTTTCACACAGTGAACCATTTTAGAATCTATAGTTAAAATGTGTTTATCTGGGAGTTATTGCCTTTATGTAAAACACACAAGGTACAAAGCCAAAACAAATTAACAAGACAAGAAAAAAAATCATAACTGCTTTAAACAGATGTGATGTTATTCTATCTAACAATGGAAAACGAAAATAAGCAGACTTCCATTGATTTGGATCTACCTTAAAGACAGTCCACCTGGGAAAGAAATGGAAGCCAAAAGCATTGCAAATACAATGCAATCATTCCCCCACAATACAACCCCAGGACAATCACCCCATCTGTGCGGCATACAGTGGGAATAAGCACACATAATTTCTTAAAAGTTTTATGGGTATGGAAATATTTTTTGTTCTACTAATCATGTGCATCTAGAGGCTCTTCAAATTTTGACATCCAATACTTAATATATCATTATTTGGAAAATACTGTCACACAACTTTCTAAATTATTAATTAAACAGTATATTTAGTGTATATTTACTTGAGGGCACTTGATTGCTTGCTTCTTTGTCGTAGATTTTTTTATATTAAAGTCAAATGACAAGAGAACAAACCAATTAAATAAAAATGATATTTTAATGACATACAGAAATCAAATATCCAAATGAAATGTTTATGCATTGTGTTTAGTATTGCCATAATTCAGTGATTTTAAGGCACCATCACCAGCATAAAATGCAGTTACTCTAAAATCAGTGAGTCCTTTGAATGAATGCTCAGCTTAGTTATACCATCTTTGGTGGTGCAAAATGCACAGAAGGGTTTGTAAATATGATATATCAGTGCACACCTAACAAATCTGGTTGGGTAGGACTTCCATAAAAATAAGAACATAAAGAATAGGAGTAGTCATTCAGTCTCTCGAGCTTGCTGATCCGATTGTGGTCTTAAATCCACTTTCTTGCCTGTCCCTGATAATTCTTAACTTCCCTGACTGTCAAAAATCTGCCTAACTCAGCCTCGAATATATTCAATGATACCGCCTCCATTTTTTGCTGGAAAAGATTATTCCAAATATAAATGATTTTCTTTTGAAAAAAATTGGTCCTTATCTCTGTGGGCCCCTAATTTGGAAAGTATGTTTCCAATTCTAAATTTCACAAAAGAATAATATCTTACCAACATCTATCTTGTCAAGCCCCTTAAATGAAAGGCATTGGTGTGAATGATTGGAAGCTCAAGCCTGGTGGGATTGACAGGAACATCAAGGAAGAAAGGAGCATTACAGTTTGCAGAGGAAGGGGGTCTCACTTAGATTGACAGGCCAAATCTGCAACTCATTCTGTGAAGTACCATATGTGTTGTAATACATCCTACGCAAATCACAAATGCGTAATGGAAATTAAAATGGCAGTCACCATGCCCAGGACCAGCAGCAACCTCCAAGGGCTGCTTCCATGAGTAAATCACAGTAGAAAGTCCCCTCAAGTTATGGAGGAAGTACAGGAGGCCCAGAATCTATTATTATCGACATCATACCCCAGGTGAACAGGGGCATGTCCATTATGGAAAGATATACTAGATTTGTCACAGAACTGTGTAATCTGCTGGACCAGAGCTTGTGAACTGAAGGAATAAGCATCCATTCTTTTCTGGTGGTTATCAAGGTGTCAGCAGTGCCAAATTCTTATGCGGCTGGCTGCTTTGAAGGATCTACTGGCGATTTGCTTGTAATCTTGCAATCCTCAACCCACAAATGTTTCAAGGCCATTACCAATTAAATTTGTGCAAGATCACACTGCTCCATCTTATTTCCCCAGGACAAGATAAGTAGTGCAACTCAGAAAGTAGGCTTTAATAATAAAGCTGACTTTCCCCAGATGCAGGCCACCATAGACTGCACACACATCACATTCCTGCTTCATCTCAAGGGCTGGATGCCTTACAAAGATGGCTGCTAGGAAACAGGGACTACCCTCTGCTCCATGGCTGATAAAAACTTAAAGCAGCCCATTCTTCCACCAGGGTTATCATAGGGCAAACAACAGGCTTGCAAAAAATGAGGTTCTATTGTTTTGATTGGTCTGGGGTTTCCTAGCAGTAGAATCCAGACAGAATATGTTGAAAATCCTTGCACGCTGTGCACTGTACAATTGCAGATAGCAAAGACAGATGTAATGGATGCTGACAAGCTGGGACAGCAGCAGCAGTCTTTCAAGTAGGATAATGAGAATACTGAACAGGAGGAAGGACACTCAAGTAAAACGCTGCAGATGCTGGAAATCTTAAATAACAGAAAATGCTGAAGAAACTCTGCAGAGCTGGCAGCAGAGAAAGAAACAGAATTAATATTTCAAGTCCAATATAACTCTTCTTCATCTGATCATCGGTCTTAGAGGTCTGTGCCAAATAACATGGAAAAATGCCTATAATCTTAGAAATCTCAGGTTTCTGCTTCATTTCAAGGTCTGGGTGCCTTACAAGAGTGGCTGCATCATCTGAAGAGGTGTCATGCCAGACTCAAAACATTGAGTGGAATTTAATAGGGCTCAGAGTGGTATGGATTATGGCAGAATTGGGCAAGAAGCCCACAGAGGTCAATCTAGATGTCTGAAGCAACTCCCTCCATCTTTTATTCTTTTAACAAGCAACCTGATAAGTTTCGCATGAGAGTGTGGCAAGTTGATAATTAAGGTGGACTCGTGCTTTTTAAACACCTTGTTGACAGCTCAACTCATGTCATTAATATTCAGGCTACCATCTTACCAAATACACCAAACAAGCCAAAAGTCTAGAAAACTTGACATGGAAATAAAGCAAATACCTGGCAAATTCAGCTCACCAAATGGCCTCCACATTGGATACAGAAGAGCAATATCTCACCAGCATGTCGCATGAGCACTGGCCATTTGCAATCCACACCTATGGACACTGGCATTTGCTATATGCCAGCCTCTAAGAACCCTCATGACAAATCCACTTCTGCACTTCAATTCTGTACCTCGGGTTACACCGCCAACTGCCATTCTAATGTTGCTGCAAGGACGTTGTACAGTCAAGGGCATAAACCCTGCTCATGCACTGGATGAGACTGTTATCTCCAGGCTTTTTTTCCTCACTGTCATAGCGTACACTCACTCGGAGTCTACCTGAATACTCACAGCATCTTTGCCTTGCCTTTGTAAGTTGCTCCAGCATTTTCTGTTCTACCGGAAGACACTCACCATGATACAGCAACGCAGTGTCAAGCACAATGAACCATAGAGGATTTAACTGATACCTGCTTCTAGTAGATCTGAGTGGGGCAAAGTCATCAATCGTTATCTTTAAATTTGTCATTGCTCAAAAGACAACGTGTCCCTACTTAGTCCCAGAGCCAAATGCAGTTCTTTTCATTCGTACTTTCTATGCTTTTGATGTTGTTAACATTAAAGTTAAAGTTAAAGTTTAACAACTACTTGAGGGTTTTACAACTTAAGCTGCTCCCACATTCAACATGACAAGATGTTACACTATGACGGCATCAGGGAATGGGGAGTAACACCAAGGACAGTAGTTTCTGTAGCTTCATTCTTGTAGCTCGAACTACCATGACAGTCAATCAGACATGTAATGATTTAAAGTGCTAACATATTTCAAAATCTGACATTCTATTTACAATGAAGAAGTGTCATCCATTCAGCACTTAATGACAAATTTTAGGCTAACTAGCAAACAATTTTCAACTTTCTGTCTCCTTCCTTTCTAGAACAGAGATGTTATATTTGCCATTTCCCAATCTGCTCAGACTTTCCAAAATCTAGGGAACTTGTGAAGTTTACATCAACTATCATTACAGCTACCTCTTTTAGGATGTAGGCCATCAAGTCCAGGGGGCTTTTCATTCATTTTTTGTTACTTTTCTTCAGACATAGTGATAGTTTTAATTTTCTTTTAAGTGCTTACCACTGCTTCTCTACCATCTTCCATTTTAAACTATTTACTAAGTCCATTTTAGTGAGCTCTATCTTCACATCCTTTTAATTGTACTCATTTTGGTCAATGGTTATGAATTCACATTTCTTGCTTTCAAATTGATTGTCAAATAGTCTCATGCTATGAGCATGTTGCCTAGAGATGGTCTTTACTAGAAAGTCTTTAATTAATCCTGTCATATTACACAATACCAGGTCTAAAAGAACCCATTCCCTGATAGATTCCTCGACACATTACTCGGAGAAACTATCCTAAACACGCGCTTATTCATTCATCCTCCAGGCTACTGCCACCAATTTAGTTTGTCCAATCAATGTGAAGATTGAAGTTACACATGATTATTGCAAAGTACTTCTAGCAAGTCCTCACTTTTTATGATGTAGACTCAGTCTGACTGTGTAGGAGAAAATAGTATCCAGAATACTCCTACCATTTATTTCTTCACTTTGTTGTTTCTTATCTCCATCCATAATGATTCTAAATCTTGATTTTTTTAAACAAAGACCATCTCACACCATTGTACTGCTGGAAACTATAAGACATAGGAGCAGAAGTAGGCCATGCAGCCATTGAAACTGCTCTGCCATTCAATGAGATCATGGCTAACCAATAATCCTCAACTCCACATTGCTGCTTTTCTTCATAACCCATGATTCTTTTACTGCTGAAAATCTGTCTATCTCAGCCTTGAATATAGTTAACGATACAACCTCTATAGTTCTCTGTGACAAATAATTCCACTGATTTCAACCCTCAGCAAAGAAAATCTGCCTTATCTCATAACTGGGTGACTCCTTACCCTGAAATTATGCCCTCTCGTCCTAATCTCTCCCGCAAGGAGAAACAACATCTTGTCAAGCCTCTGAAGAATCTTACATGATTCAATAAGGTTACCTCTCACTCTTTTAAACTCCAAATACTACAAGCCCAATTTACTCAACCTCTCCACAAAAGACACTCCCTCCATACCCGAGGTTAACCCAGTGAATTTTCTCAAGACTGTGTCCAATGCTAGTAAATCTTTCCTTAGATAAAGGAAAATAAACTGTTCACAATGTTCCAGATGCGGTCTGTGACAATACTGTGCTTTAAGAGGTATATTTTGTCCTTTTTTTAATGAATAAAGGTTGAGACAGAGATTCTGAGCAGTCTGCTCCAAAGTCAATAAAATAAACAGCTTGTGAGGCCCTGGGTTTTCTTTTAAAATTAGAACAATAGAATCAGCCTGAATGGGTGGGGTCAAGCTCCCAGAGAACCTGATTTTGTTTTAGTTTTAGCCTTCAGAAGCAGTTGCTGGAATCTTGAAGCTGGATGTGGAAGCTCTTTTTCCACTCTCTCTTATAGCTAAACACTGGGGTTCTCTTCCTGCTGCTAGAATTGCATGCAGTACAATGTACTTTACTAAATTTGCCTTTGCCAAGGGTGTGTTAATGGGATGTTACTATAGTGGAACAGTTAATTAGTGATAGTTAATATATATTATGTTGTTAAGCATTCGATAGAGTTCTAATCAAGTTAATTCTTTTATTTTGCCTGTATTTTAATTATAGTGTGTGAATAAGGTGTGTTTTGGTTCAAGCCTGGTAGTCTGACCAATCAAATTACATCCAGAACACAACATATTCACTTGTCTTTAAAGTAAGAAAAAGTTAGAGTCTAGACATTAGTGTCATCTCCTGTGAAGAATGATGCACTGTATTTACTAAACCCCACTGCCATTTCCTGATTTGTCATTATTTCCCCAGCTTCATTCTCTAAGGATCTTATGTTCATGTTACCTCTCTGCTCCTTTTAATATATTTAAAGAAGCTCATGTCATCTGTCTTTCAAATTCACCCTCAAAGTTTGTTTTCTCCTTTTTTTGGGTCAGCTTTTGCTGGTTTCTAAAACATTCCCAATTCTCTGGATTATCTCTGGTCTTTGCCACATTGTATCATTTTTATTTTAATATAATGCTTAACGCCCCAATTAACCATGGTTGGCTTATCCCCTTCCTAGAATCCTTCTTTCTCACTGGAATATATCTTTGCTATAAAAGTCATAAACTATTTTTTTAAATGTCTGCTACTGTTTCTCAACCATATTTGCTGCTAAACTCCTTTCCCAGTCCACTCCACCAAACTCTGCCTTTGACAAGGTGCTGCACAGGACGCTTCAAAATAAAATAAGAACTCATAGTGTCAGGGGCAAGATACTGGCATGGATCGGGAATTAGCTGACAGGCAGAAAGCAGGGAGTGGGGATAAAGGGATCTTTTTCAGGATGACTGCCAGTGACAAGTGGAGTTCTGCAAGGGTCTGTCATACATTAATGATCTGGACAAAGGAACTTAGGGCATTATTGCTAGGTTTGCAGATGAGACAAAGACAGGCAGAACCACAGTTAGTGTTGTGAAGTAAGGCAGCTGCAGAAGGACTTGGACAGGCTAGGACAGTGGGCAAAGAATTAGCAAGTGGAATACAATGTGGGAAGGTGTGAGGTTATGCACTTTGGTAGGAAGAGTTGAGGCAGAGACTATTTTCTAAATGGAGGAAGTTTTTGGAGATCTGAAGAGCAAAAGGGACTTAGGAGTACTAGTTCAGGATTCTCGTAAGGTTGATATACAGCTTCAGTTGGCAGTTAAGAAGATAAAATGCAATGTTAGCATTAATTTCAATAGGGCTAGAATGCAACAGGGCAGAGATGTACTGGTGAGGCTGTATAAGGCTCTGGTCAAACCACATTTGGAGTATTGCAAGCAGTTTCAGGCCCCGTAGCTAAAGAAGATTGTGCTGGCATTAGAGGAGGTCCACAGGAAGTTTACGAGAATGATTCCAGGGATAAATAGCTTGTCATATGAGAAGCAGTTGAGGACTCTGTAGTTGGAATTTAGGAGGATGAAGGGGAAATCGCTTTGAAACTTACAGAATAATGAGAGGCCTGGATTAAAAGGACGTGGAGAAGATGTTTCCACTAGTAGGAGAGACTAGGACCCAAGGGCACAGACTCAGAATGACCCTTTGTAACAGATATGAGGAGCATTTTTTTCAACTAGAGGGAGGTGAATCTGTGGAACCTCATTAGCGCAGAAGGAAGTGGAGGCCAAAGTCATTGACTGCATTTAAGGCAGAAATAGATAGATTCTTGATTAGTAAGGAGATAGATAAGTTCTTGATTAGTAGCAGGATCAAGGGTTGTGGGAGAATGGGGTTGAGAAACAAGTCAGCAATGAATGAATGAAGTAGGCTCAGTGCACAGAATGGCCTAATTCTGCTCCAATGTCTTAGGCCATGGATCATATGGTCTTAGCCGATACTCAAAGTGTAATACAGAAAGGGGAGAAAATGGTACTGTTCATATTCAGCATGAAGGAAATAATGAGGTGATTCATATTTAACAGAATTGAGGAAAAGTTGAGCGCACAGACTGGGTAACAGGAATTTGGCTTGATGACTTGAAGCAAGGAGATTTAATTTTTAAAAAAATTAAAAACAACATAGGAATTTGTTTAAAAAAAGACTGAATATGATCCTGTGTGAAACAGGCTTTCAAAAGAGAATTGTCGGGGATAAAGCATGATAAAATTACCCTTTTAAAGAATTGAGACCAGAAAGGAAAGTGAAACTTGAAAGAAGATTTGGGAAAATAAAAACTGAATTAGAGCGAGTTTTGGTGAAACACCTACAGATGCACAAAAACAATAATATTTAAACTACCAAATACTGAATTAAATTAGTTTCAGAGATAGTAGGAACTGCAGATGCTGGAGAATCTGAGATAACAAGGTGTAGAGCTGCATGAACACAGCAGACCAAGCAGCATCAGAGGAGCAGGAAGTCTGACATTTCGGGCCTCGACCCTTCTTCAGAAATGGGGGAGGGAAAGGGGGTTCTGAAATAAATAGGGAGATGGAGAAGGCGGATAGAAGATGGATAGAGGAGAAGATAGGTGGAGAGGAGACAGACAGGTCAAAGAGGGAGGGATGGAGCCAGTAAAGGTGAGTGTAGGTAGGGAGGTAGGGAGGACGGACAGGTCAAGGGGGAGGGATGAGGTTAGTAGGTAGGAGATGGGGGTGGGGCTTGAGGTGGGAGGAAGGACAGGTTAGGGAGGCGGGGACAAGCTGGGCTGGTTTTGGGATGCGGTTGGGGGAGGGGAGATTTTGAAGCTTGTTAAGTCCACATTGATACTATGTGGTAATGGATTTTCTAAATTATGTGACTGCTTGAGCTGATTGTTTTGGGCTCCACTGAGATGAATAAGGCCGGAAAATATCAGTGCTGGGTAGCATGCTAGCTTCCCAACATTGTTCTTAGAGCCAGCTATTTCGGTGAGTTAGATCAGGCACCGGCCATTGGGGAATGAGTTGGAATAAGCTTAGACTTGATGCTTATGTATGCAATATAACCAATAAAGGTTACTAGAAAAAGTCTGGAATAATTTGTCTGAACTTCATTGCTGCATGTCCGAATAACTATTGCAATGCTGTGCAAGGAACAAGAATGTGAAAAAAAGTGTTCCTGAAAGCACTATTAATTCTTTTGCCTGTCATCTAATATTAGTGTCTTTTGATCCTGGAAACTTCCACCAATGTAAACAGTTTCTCTCTATTTAGTCTGTCCAGACTATTCATCATTTTGAACACCTCAATTGCTTCTCAAACTATTCCTCAAGGGGAGTACATCAATTTTCTCCAATCCATCCAAGTAACTGATGATCCTCATCCTTGGAATCATTCTTTCAAATCATTTTGCAATCTCTCTAAAGTATTCACATTCTTCTTAAAGTTTGATGTCCAGAATTATCATCAATATCATCGATAGCCACAGGTGAGGTGCCTGAAGACTGGAAGTTGGCTAACACGGTGCCATTATTTAAGAAAGGCAATAAGGAAAAGCCAGGGGACTACAGACCGCTGAGCCTGATATCAATGATGGGCAAGTTGTTGGAGGTGAATCTGAGGGACAGGATGTACATGTGTGTGGAAAGGTAAGAACAGCTTAGGGATACTCAACATGGCTTTATGCGTGGGAAATCATGTCTCACTAACTTGATTATATTTTTTAAAGAAATGACAAAGAGGATTGATGAAGGCAGAGCAGTGGATTTTAATCTACACGTACTTCAGTAAGGTATTTGACAAGGTTCTGTGTGGTAGACTGGTTGACAAGGTTAGAACTTGCCATTTGGATACAAAACTGGCTAGAAGTTGGAAGACAGAGGGTGTTGCTATTTGGACTGGAGGCCTGTGATCAACAGGGATGGGTGCCGATACCACTGCATTTTTTTCCATTTATATAAATGATTTGGATGAGAATATAGCAGGTATGGTTAGTAAATTTGCAGATGATGCCAAAATTGATGGTGTAGAGGACAGCAAAGATGGTTACCTCACAGTATAACGGGACCTTGATCAGATGGGCTGAGGTGTGGCAGTTGTGAGGTGCTATATTTTGGTAGAGCAAATCAGGGCAGGACTTATACACCTAATGGTAAGGATCTGGGGAGTGTTGCCAAACAAACAGACCTTGGCATGCAGATTCATAGTTTCTTGAAAGTGGAGTCACGGTAAACAGGGTAGTGAAGAAGGCATTTGGTATGCTTGCCTTCATTGGTCAATGCATTGCGTATAGGAGTTCGGAGGTCATGTTGCGGATGTACAGAACATTGGTTAGGCCACTTTTGGAATACTGCATTCAATTCTGAAACCTTTCAAGTTTAACAACATCTTTCCAATAGAAAGGAGACCAGAAAAGATTTACAAGCATGTTGCCAGGATTGGAAGGTTTGAGCTATGGGAAGAGGCTGAATGGACTGGGGCTATTTTCCCTGGAGTGTCGGATGCTGAGGAATGACCTTATAGGAGTTATAAAATTATGAGGAACATGGATAGGGTGAATAGTCATGGTCTTTTCCCCAGGGTAGGGGAGTCCAAAATTAAAGGGCAGAAGGCAGAGGTTTAAGGTGAGAGGGGAAAGATTTAGAAGGGACCTAAGGGGCAACCTTTTCCATACAGAGGGTGGTGTGTGTATAGAATGAATTGTCAGAGGAAGTGGTGGAGGCTGGTACAATAACAACATTTAAAAGGTATATGAATAGGAAGGGTTTTGAGGGATATGGGCCAAATGCTGGCAAATGGGACCAGAATAATTTAGGATATCTGCTCAGCATGGATGAGTTAGACCAAAGGGTCTGTTTCCATGCTGTATACCTCTATGACTCTATGACCTTGGCGATGACTTTTCCAACAGTCGATGGCAGGGAAATTCTCCTGCAGTTACCACAGTCAGACTTGTTCCCTTTTTGGAAAATTCTCACAACTGTGCATTTCAGAGCTCTCCTCCTTTCAGACAAGATGGACAGAAGCGTATAGGTGCAGCAGGAGATCTTTGCCTCTGCAACTTCAATGCCTCAGCAGGGATACCATCTGCTCCAGCAGCTTTAATGTTCCTAAGCTGGCCGACAGCCCTCTCTATTTTGTGCAGGGCTGGGGTGTTGCTGAGCTTATGGTGTGTAGCACATTATAGATGTGTTCAGGGTCACTCAGATCGATGACAGACACCTGGTTGAGGAGGTTTCTGAAGTACTCACCCCAGCGTTGTTTCATAGCTTCTTTATCTTTGATAAGAATCACTCCGTCCTTGGCCAGCAGTTTGGTCTATACGTGGCCTTGACTGTACAAAAGAAACCATGCATATAAATGATTGTCAGCCATTCGTTGGGCCTCCAGTGCTTTCTCCACCCACCACCTTTTTTTTTATGTCGAGGGTTTGTTGTTGTTCCTTGGCCTTCAATCGCTTGTGGGCCTGCCTTTTCTCTTCCGAGTGTGGTTGTTGTTTTACACCCAAATGCCATGCTTTTCCGACTTACCAGTTCCTGGATCTCCTGATCATTCTCATCAAACCAGTCTTGTCAGTTCCTGGTTGAGCAGCCGACCAAGTTTTTGCAGGCATTGATGATGGCGATCTTAAGGGCGGACTGAGGGCGTTAGGATCTCATGACTCGGTGGCACCTTATCAAATGATTTTTGAAAATCCATCACATTACATCTACACAAATAGAGATTGCTGGAAAAGCTCAGTAGGTCTGGCAGTATCTGAGAAGAGAAATCAGAGTTAACTTTTCGGGTCCAGGGACCCTTCCTCAGAACTGCAGTATCTGCAGTTCTTTCAGTTTTGCTTCTGATTTAGGCATCCGCATTTCTTTCGGTTTTTACACTACATCTACAGGCTGCCCTTAATTGACAATGCATGTTACACCTTGAAAGAACTCTAGGAAACCGATTAAACATGATTTCCTTTTCACAAAACCACGCTATCCCTTCCTATCTTTCTAAGTAACCAGCTACAAACTCCTCAATGCTCAATATTAATACCTTCCCTGTAATAGACAGCAAGCTAACTGGACTCTAGTTTACTGCCTCTCTCCCTTCTTGAATAAAAGTGCAATATTTGTTACTTTCCAGTCTGATGGATCTTTGAAAAATTAACAGCAGCAAACCAAAGATATCCAATGTCATCAGCAGCAGTCTAAAATAATAAAATTTTCTTACATAAGCAATTAAGTACTGTAGCTTTTTATTTAAATTTATTCATGGGATATGGGTAATGCTGCATTCATTGCTCATTTCTAACTGTCCCAGAAAAAATGATGCTGAGTAGCCTTCTTGAACTACTCAGGACACCAGCAATGCTGTTAGAAATAGAGTATTTCCAGTCTGTGAGACGGATGTGAGACTTGGAGGGGAACTTGCAGGTGGTGGTGTTCCCATGCCTCAGCAGTCCTTGAACTTTTTGGTGTTTGCAATCGAGGGGTTGGAAGATACTTCTGAAGGAGACTTGGGAACAAAAAAAAAACTTGGAAAACTGAAAACTGCAAGATTCTCAAAACAATAATTTGAATAAATTTTTTTTCATCTTAAATATTTAAATGCACAACTTTGCCATCATGGTATCAGCCCTAAGGAACATGGTGACAGCACATTTGTAGCCAGAAACATGAATACATTGTCTGCCACTATTTTGGGAAACAATGGCTTAGTGCTTTGAAAGTGGCATCTTAAATCCAATACATTAACTACTGCCATGCTGGGTTTCAGAAAATAATGGAGAAAACTGACTACTTACAAAAAAGGAGCATAAAATTGAAAAAAAAAAGGGATTTTTGTTGTTTTTGCTGTATAAATTTATTCTGAAAATACTAAAGCCCCAGAATCTACTCAGTAAGAAAAAAATCAGTACCTCTGACAAAAACGCCCTGTGCTTTTATGATCCCCATGATAACCAATAACTAAAAGAACTTAATTTGTTGCATGATCTTCTGAGAAAAACAATGGACAAAATTTAATTTTATAAATTTTATTTCAACAAGCTATTCAAAATCAACACAAATTAAACCAGAATGGGCAAACTGCAGTAATATAAACTTAAGTCACAGATGAAAAAGCAGGTAAAAAAGACCGATCTTACAGATGCACTTAACAGTCCACCCAACAAATACGGCACTGATACCAGCCACAAAGTCCTTCCAAACACTTCCTCAGATAGCTCTTCCTTCAGAAGAATTCAGGCCTCTTTTCTTCAAGTATTTAGCCATTGATTCTCATCTGACAGCCATTCTCTTCAACCCAAGTTCCATGGGCATGGTCTTCACCAAAGGGGCACACTTATGCAGAGCCTCCTCAACTCTGCTTTGGTAGTCTTAATGGTGTGAATCCATCATGTTTATTTGAAACCCTCAATACTACCCCTGGATGGTGCGGGTAAATTAGGTCCTTTAACATAATTGAAACAGTGGCAACTTTATTTTTCCTTACTCCATTCTTGGTTATAGAGTTATTGAGTCATACAAAGTTCCATCTTTCATGTGTTAATCTGGTGAATATTCACCAAGTAAAATGGGAAGCAGAGAATGCCGGTTTGCCACATCTCTCTATTCACAGAAAACAGCCTAGTGCAAAATGTATACCTCTCTAATCTTCTATAGATGAGCTCCTCCACTCCTAGGGAAACTTTCTTTTAGATAAACCCATCACCTGGGTAACAAAAACAAAAACAAGGTGGAAGCCAAGAGAGAGACTAATTAAAAATATAATGAATATTGGTAATCCAGAGACCAGGTAATGTTTAGTAGACCAAGGTCTGACCTAAATATGACTTTAGATCCACAAAAATGAGTTTGACTCAACTACCCTCAAAAATTGCCTAGCAAGCTCAGTAGTATCCAAGGGCAACTGGAGATGGGCGATAAATAGATGGAAACGTCAGTGCGTACGTATAGAGTCATACAGCACAGAAACAGACCCTTCAGTCCAATTTTAATTTTAATTTTAATCTTTAATTATTTATAATATTTTGATCACCCTCAATGAAATACTGAAAAGGTTAATTTCTAATCTATGAAGACTTGCATTTGGTGTTGTTTGTGCATTCAGCCAATTCAACTGTCCAGTGAGACTCCATAGCTGTTCCATTTCATCTTTGGAGGCAGTTGCACCTTTTTTGTGTGGACATAGCACAAATAATTGCGATGGGTTTAATATTTTCCCAAGTAGGATTGTTGATGTTAATAATATTTAACTTCTACAGTAGTACAGCCAAAACTGGTCCATGCCAACCAAAATGTCCAAACATGCTAACCCCATTTCCCTGCACTTGTCCCATATCCTTTCAAACCTTTCCTATCCATGTATTCATCCAAATGCCTTTTAAATGTTGTTAATGTACTCGACTCAACCACTTCCACCTGCAGCTCATTCCATAAGCTTACTAGCTTCTGTGTAAAAAAGTTACCCCTCAGGTTCCTATGTATTCTTTCTCCTCTTACCTTAAACTGATGTCCTCTAGTCCTCGATTCCCTAACCCTAGGAAAAAGACTAAGTGCATTCACCCCATCCATGCCTCTTATGATCTCATACACTCCTAAAAGATTCCCCCTCAGTCTCCTACGCTCTGAAGAAAAATGTCCCAACTTGTCCAATTTCTCCCTATAACTCAGTCCCTTGAGTCTTGGGAACATCCTTGTAAATTTCTTCAGCACTCTGTCCAGTTTAGAAATATCCTTCCCATTGCAAGGTGACCAAAACTGAACATAATACTCCAAGTGCGGCCTCACCAACGTCCTGTACAACTGCACCAAAGCTTCCCAACTTCTATATTCAGTGCCCTGACTAATGAAGGCCAGTGTGTCAAAAGCCTTCTTCACTGCCCTGTTTACCTGTGACGCCACTTTCAGAGAACCGTGCACCTGAACTTCAAAGGTCCCTCTGTTCACTACACTCCTTAAGGCCCTACCATTTACCATGAAACTCCTACCTTGATTTGACTCTCCTAAATGCAACACCTCACACTTATATTAAACTCCATTTGCCATTTCTCAGCCCACTTCCCCAGCTGATCAACATCCGCTATAATTTCTGATAACTTTCCTTACTCAATATGATACTGCCTATTTTAGTATCATTGGCAAATTTACTAATCATCGATATAGATAACAAACAGCAATGGGCCCAACACCGACCCCTGAGGCACAAGTCTCCAGTCCAACAAGCATCCTTCCACTATTACTCTCTGCTTCCTACCATCAAGTCAATTGTGTATCCAATTTGCCACCTCTCCCCAGATTCCATGCGATCTAATCTTCCGTAGCAGCCTACCATGTGGAACCTTACCAAAGGCCTTACTGAAATTCATATAGACCAGGTCTACCACCCTGTCCTCATCAACCTTCAAAAGAATTCTAATAAATTTGTGAGACATGATCTCCCATGCACAAAGCCATACTGACTATTCCTAATCAAACCCTGTCTTTCCGAATGCGTGTGTATGTGTATCTTATCCCTCGGAATCTTCTCAAGTAACTTAACTACCACGGACATCAGGCTTACTGGACTATAATTCCCAGGTTTTTCTTTTCAGCCCTTCTTGAATAACGGCACAATATTCGCTACCCTCCATTCTTCCGGGACTTCACCCATGGCTAACGATGATGCAAATATATCAGCCAGGGCACCCATAATTTCTTCTCTGGCCTCTTGCAGGGTTCTTGGATATATCTGGTCAGGACCAGGAGATTTATCCACCTTCATACATTCTAATATTTCCAACACCTCCTCTACTGTGATGTGTAGTGAACCCAAGATATCGCCACTAACTTCCCCACTTCCTAAGTCTTCATGTCTTTCTCCATGGTAAACATAGAAGAGAAATATTCATTGAGAACCTCACCCATCTCCTGTGGTTCCACATATACATGTCCACTTTGGCTCTTGAGGGGTCCTATTCTCTCTCTCGTTATTCCTTTTCCTTTAATATACTTAAAGAACCTCTTTGGATTCACCCTAATATTCTCAGTCAAAGCTCTCTCATGAGCCTTTTCACCCTTCTGAGTTCCTTCTTCAGTAATAGTAACCTCCATTCCATCAAATTTAAAAAGGTCCAAAAGCCTGACTCCCAATCTTAAATACTGTTCTAATCCTATCAACAAAATTTGTTCCCAACTCCTAAGTGCCACCCCATAAAAATCATCCACATGCATCATAACAATGCTCAAATATTTTCCAACATGTTACCAATAAAAAATGGCGAGGTCTGCTTCCGGTTGGATGCAGCTTAACTTTAACAAAATGCCCTCATTGAGAAATACCAAATCCTGGAAGAATTATTCAAACCATCAGCACACATTCAATTTCCAAAGTCTTCCCCTTTTGTCTGATGCTTCCATTGGAAGTTGAATAAACACTTCCTTCTGAAGCTGATCACCCTGCTGGAAGTCTGTTTTTATATCTATTGAATTACACTTCCATGAAAAGGTGACTATAAATCGCCAAAACAAAAGTAACTGCAAATTACTTCTGCCATCACTTGAGGGAGGTGGGGGCGCAGTCTACTCTGATCTTGACCTATTAAGCTCTTCTCAAAGCTCGTGGCCATTACCAAGCTTTGGCCGTACAACTATTATCTGATTGAACCTTTTCTGATCCATCATGTGCTAATGTTAAGTTACTCCTATCCAGAACCTCTGAACATACCCCAAAGTCTCTGCAACATTTTAATTATTACTGTTTGTTTTACCATATAAATTTAATTTCCTAATCTGTTGACGGCTACAAAAACTATTGGTTGTGGAGACTTCTGTTTTTGTTGTTGTGTCAAGAAGGTTCTGTACTCTCCATCTCACTGTATTGCATATGAACTCTACTCACCCATTGAAGGTTTTCTGGATTACCATTGTTAGATTCTCTGTCCAACCAGTCAGAGGTGATTTTCACATTACATAACTTTTTCCTCAGCTGGGGATCAAAATGCAGAGTCCTTTCTGGAATATGAGCTTTCTTATTTGCATTTTCATATTACATTCTGCCAGACCATGGCCCTTTCCACTTGTCCGTATTTGTGAACATTCAACCAATTTTTATATTATGTTACCGGAATACCTGTTTGTTCCACCGTTGTAGCCTCCTTCCAATTGTCTGATCATTCTGCGCGTACACCACCTGAGAACTGACATTGCGTAGCTTATCTTGGATAAAGATTGCCTTATGTTGTTCATCATACTCAGTATAGCTACTGGCATCATGGGCATGCAATGCTCTTCATGCCTCATTTCTCTTGACAGATGCTGCCAGACCTGCTGAGTTTGTCCAGCAATTTCTGTTTTTGTTCATTATCTTGTACTGCATTTTCACTGCAATTGTAATTCATCTGGATTGTCCATGGGCTTTTACAGTTTGATTCCTATGTTGAATGACCACTGTTTTCACAAAATTTCCTATCACTTCCCCTGAGCCTTTCTACTTCCTATGTCCCTTCACAATGTAATCAACCAGTCTGCCAAAAATAAAATCCAACTCTTTCATGACAGACTCCAAATTCTTGCCAAAACTTCAAAATTGATAAAACCTGTGCTACGTGTATGTAATGCATTAAAGTGGGCAAAAAAATGAAACAAATAGTAGTTCCTTCTGGGATCAAAGTAATTTTGGATTTTTTTTCCCATGTACCAATTGGTACAGACTACTCGTCCAAACATTTGCAAATAATGTTTCACATGCACTATACACCTCGGAGCTTTTTAACAGTTTGCAGTTTGATTGATCTGTCAATATCTGAATCAATATCTCATCAATATTGCATGATTCCTCTCACATACACCATTGCTGAAGGAGTATTTCTGCAGCAGTTTTCTAGACTATAATACATAAATTTTGACGTATTTCAAAATTCATCATTTGCACATTCTCTTCTATTATTGGTTAGAAATTTTGTTGGAATTCCAAGTCTCATATCTATCCATTTTTTCCATGACCTTGTCTACTATGGTCTATCTATCCTTGATATTTTTCATGGTAAGAACAAGCTAAAATGGTATCTCATTGCCACATCTATAACGTGTCATAGAAAAATACCTCAAACTTTGTCCAATACGTTTAGGTCCATAGACTCTAAAAATTCCAGCCAGTGGAACATTTACAACCATACATGCTGATATCTTCTATTATTTGATATAGATGTCACAGAGACATGCTATGGACCAGACCAAACCCACTAAAAATATTCAGAAGATAGTCTAGACCCTAACTTTTTCTTATTTTAAAGGTAAGTGCTAGGCGTTGCTTTCCAGATGCAATTCGATTGGTCAAACTACCAGCTTTGAAGCAAAGCACGTTTTATTCATACAATATAGTTAAAATACAACAAAAGAAAGAACAGACTGGAATAACTTAGCTCTATTGGAAAACTTTTTACTACCAAACAGTAACTGTTCCAATATAGTAACATCCTATAAATACACCCTTGGCAAAAGGCAAGTTCAAAAAAATAGATTATCTCACAGGCAATTCTCCAGTTCAGGAGGAAAACATCAAGAGAAAACTCAGGGAGAATAGCAGGAGGAGCAACAACTGCTATTGTAAACTAAAACCAAAACCAGAAGTCCTGGTTCTGTGGGAGCTTACCCCACCCATTCAGACTGCTTCTATTATTCCTACTTAAAATAAAATCCAAGGACTCACAAACTGTTTACTCTAAAAGTTTTAAGTAGACTGCTCAGCACTTCTCTCTCAACCTTTCTTAGTTAAAAAAAACCCAGGACAAAATACATCTCTTAAAACCATAGTAACATCTCTTAAAACCATAGTAACTTGCTCAAGAAGAGTTTCATATTCCTTATTGACTCCTCCAGCATCATTCAGCAGAATCCAATATTTGTGGCAAAATGTGCGCAAATTGTCTATGTAGCTTCCAAACAACTTAAAACACTAATCCTTAGAAATCATAGAATCCCTACAATGTGGAAGCAGGCCATTCAGTCCATCGAGTCCACACCAATCTTCCCATCCAGGCCCACTGCCCTATAACCCTGCATGTCCCATGGCTAATCCACCTAATTTGCACATCTTTGAACTGTGGGAGGAAACCAGAGCACTCAGAGCAAACCCCACACAGACAATTGACTGATTTTGGAATCAAACCCAGGTGCCTGGCACTGTGAAGCAGCATTGCTAACCACTGAGCCATTGTGCCACTTCTCAAACTTAGAAAGGAAACACTTGTTTTCCTCAGTGGTATGAAATAATGTAATGAATCAGTGAAATGTAAATCCATAGCTTTCACAAGCACAAGTTTTTTGCCATTTTCCACATTTAGTAAAATCTTTGCTTTATTAAAATAAGAACTTGGTCAACAATAATATATCTCACTAGAGATGAAATCAGTGCTGATGCGCTATTTTGCATGGGATAACTATTATGTTTGAAGACATCAGTGCGTTATCATTGCCAATTGCAAAGAAGGTGGAGCTTTCTTACTCTTTAAATTGATGCCTATCTTTTTTGTCAAGAGGTTTAAAGTAGCAGTTATTGTAATCTGACCCATACACTATAAAGGTACAACTCCTATCCAATATTGCACAATTGAACAAATCAACAGCCAAGATGTGCATCACCCAACTTGGACGTCCAGTAACCTAAACATTTCCTTCATACAGTTTATTTTCAACATCAGAAGTTTCGTATCATGCATTACTACAAAGCTTTGATTTCTGCTCTTCAGAAAATTATAATGACATTTGAACTCTAATGGAAACACCAATTAACAATTCCTCATGCATTCCTTGGATCAATGCCTCTACTGTTACTGTCTCAGTCCTGCCTGTTACCTTGTTCTTAAGAACACCTACCAGCAATGCCAACTTTGTACTGTTCCCTGCATCTAATCCCAAGGCAGTCTTGAAATTCACCAATCATGGAGATCTCCACTTATTGCATTACTGCAGGGTTGCCTTCATATCATGATGATAGCTGGAAATGATTATGTTGCTAAAAGACAATAGGGCAGCAGTTATTTGCTCTAAAAGAGAATACATTCCCATTGGTACCTGAAGTCTGTGTCTGTGAGGTCTCTGCACAACCAACTAACTTGAACGCAAGCGCAGACTCGGGAATCTCTGACACACTTTGTAGCCTTCTACATTAGTCCGCAGAATATAAACCACAGAGAGACTCAGGTTCTTGTCGAGACAAGCCTTGAAGTTTATTTGCAATACTAACAAGTTAAATAACAACAATCTCAGAGATTTACACACACAGTATAGATTCTGTGCTTAATGATGTTACTGTACATTGCAGAGTCATAGCTGACTGAAGACATTACACTGACTCCATTACATAGACAGAATAACTGAAGGCAAAACACGTATCTTTATACCAGATTGTCGCATGTCATGATGTCATGTAACCACCTGAAATGATAAAATGCCTGAATGGTCTGGAATCTATGCTGTAACACATCTCCCTTCCCCATTTAAAGAATGGGAAACCTTTTCCAGTAACTTGCACAATATACACAGAGATAAAAACCAAAAGAACAGCAAATGCTCTAAAGTAAGAAACAAAAACAGAAACTGCTGGAAAAGCTCAGCAGGTCTGGCAGCATCTGTGGAGAGAAATCAGAGTTAGAACTCAGATGCATACAGATATTTTGACTCTATTCATTCAGATGACCCTTTGCTGGATACACTATATGACAGATTTAGTCTTTTATATAGTTATCATGACTTAGTAGGAGGCAAATCATCAACTTGACTCTGCGCTGGCATTTCATCTCGACCCAACTCCACTTTCTTGCCCATAACCCTTTAACCCATTGCAAATAAAAAATATCTGCCTCGATGGTCCTAAAATTTATTCACTGCCCAAGCAGCCACCGGACTTTGGGGTAGTGAATTCTACAGATTCAAGATCCTTTGAGAGAAATAATTTGGTTTAAACCTGTCACTTTTTAATGCTAAAATTATGACATCTCATTTTGGATGGTCCCAGAAAGGGAAATATCCATTCTATGTCTATTTTGTCAATCCCCTTTAGCGTCTTATTTCCCTAAATTGCGTCTTCTCATCCTTCTAAACTCTAGCAAGTATAAGCTTAAACTGCTCAATATCTCCTCATAAGACAAACATTTCACGTTTGGAATTAATCTAGCAAACTGGTGTCCTTGAACATGGAAAGTGTCAGTCACAATCTTGTTCCAAAATTCACAAGGAATGTCAGAAGGAAGACTGAATCCCTCAGTTTTTGAGGTTGATGAAAATAGTATGTATGACAGAACTGGATTCATTGATCGACATCCTCATTAATGCTCGACCAATATATGAATTCACACTCTAACTCTGTGGTTTTCTCTGTGGCCAGTTACGTAGTCTAACATGTATTAGTGTAGACCTTGCAGAATTATGACTTGTTTGCTTTAGATGATTACATTCTCAGAGGAAACTGGTCCATATCTGAATGAACAAGCAAGCTCAAGGATTTGTTGGATACCTTGGAACCACTTGTTAATGATCTTCTCGAGCAGTTGAGCTGCTCATCATCTGACCTAGCTTGTTGAATCTGCTCTGCTTTGCTGTGACAAAGATGTATGAGATTGATGCTGTGGCCTGGAATCCTTGATGCTACAACCAATGGATTTGTTACCTGTGGATTGTAATAATATGTTTTTTTGCATACTGGAAGACCAAGAACAGGAGGTCCATCAACAATGTTGCAAATTTCAAGTGCCCATTCCAAGGAATCTTAATGGCATTTAAGATAGATGATGTCAATACATGAAATATGTGGACTACACCAAATTGTGCCACTTTCTAGAGTATGTCCCATATAAAATACATAAATGGGTGATAGCTGCATTAGCACCAGTGTTGATTTAGCAATAATGTTGATATAGTAGATGATCTCCATTCCTTTTGTGATCTCCATTCCTTTTGTGATCTCCATTCCACTTGAATGGTGGTTAGGCTTCAGTGCTCTGATGGTGTCCATGTGGTGTGCGACGTTTGTCACATGCACTGTCTGACTGGGGTCTGTGAGCTGTGATTACATCTTGGATTTTTTTGACATGCTTGCATGCCATGTACAGAACTTTGGAAGCTTTTTTGATATTGCTCCTTGGTTAGCTCTTCTTCACATGTTTCTATGGAATCTTGTGTTGAACTTACGATTTCTCTGAATGATCGGATTTCTTCTTAGCATAAGATCATAGCTTGAACATGTCCCTACATTGATGGATGAATGTTAGCAAAAAGACTTTCCAGAACTCTCATGCTGCTGTCAGATTTTCAGCCTTTAGCATCCACTTACTGCCACTAACTAGATGTCACAAATAGCTTTTGGTTCCCAAAACTACCATCATGTTGTGTTTTGCGATCTTCTATATATTAGTCTGGATAACATGTAACACGGGGAATTCTTGGTGAGACGGATGTCTTGAGGTTAATTTATAGCTCTATTTGCTTAGCTAAAATATCACAGACTTACACCTGTAACTGCCTTAAAAGGTACAGTGCCTGTGGCATCTATGCCATAATACAATAACTCTTATAAACCTTTTATAAATCCCTTATACACCTATAAAAGTTCATAATACACCCTTCTATGGACTGACTGTCCATTACCTTAAAGTTCCGACAAGTTGACCATGCTTCATAGGTTTCCAGTAGGCCATCTTCCCTGTAAATCTTATCATAAATTGAAACAGAAGAGCCAAACTCTCTTCAGTATCCAAGTAATTTACATCTAGTTCTGAAAATACAGTACTTCTAATCTTCCTGGAAGTCACGAAACCATAACATGCTTCTCTTAGGTAGCGAAGTAACCCAGGACAACATTTCAACCTCATTTCTTCCACTGCCCATACACTTCAAACAAAAATAGTGAATAATCATACTTTGAGAATTTGCAATATGATTCAGTCTTTTCTTCTGAAGGGCCTCCAAGAGTAATCTTTTCTCAGAAAGAAAATTCCTTGTGTAGCTTCAAACCTGAACAGACCTCTGCCACTGTGTTAAACTAGTAAATATCCATCCTGTAAAGTAGGAAGCAGGAGCCAGTTTGTCTGCCACAATTCTTTATTCATATTCTACAACCTAGTAAAAAAATGTAGAATACTCTATTCTTCGACAGATCATTCCTTCACTCCTGGGAATTTTTTTGAAATTTTAATCACTGGTTCAGACCTGTTGGGATGAGTCTTGAACCCATGCCTTCTGGCCCAGAGATAGGAACACAACACTGGGTTACAAAACTACTGGGAAACCAATTGTTTTTTTGAAAGACCACTACCAAATCACTTACTCTGCCAATTAAACAAAGAGCAAATTACAAAAGTAAGAAACAAAAAGGTGGGGTAAACAGGTGAGGCAAATAAATCAAGACGGTATTAGAGGCAGAGACAATGCACTCCAGCCCTCAAAGTATTTACCTCTCAATGCTTCAAAAGGTGCTGGTGGACACCGCTTGCACCATCACCAAGGACACCTGGGTATGAACATAACTGTGGAAGACAGGCAAGCAGAGGGTAGGCAAAGGCCTAGTGGTATTATTGCTAGACTATTAATCAAGAAACCCAGTTGATGTTTTGGGGACCCGGGTTCCACCACGGCGGATGGTGGAATTGGAATTTTTTTAAAAAGTCTGGAATTAAGAATCTTCTGATCACCATGAAATCATTGCCAATTGTTGGAAAAACCCATCTGGTTCACTAATGTCCTTCAGGGGAGGAAATCTGCCACTCTCACCTGGTCTGGCCTACATGTGACTCCAGACCCATAGCAATGTGGTTGACTCTCAACTGTCCTCTGAAATTGCCTAGCAAGCCACTCAGTTGTACCAATTGCTACAAAGATTCAAAGAAATGAAATTGGACGGATCACCCGGCATCGACCCTGGCACCGGAAAAGACAACAGCAGAAACAGCCCTGTCGACATGCAAAGTTCTCCTCACTAACATCTGGGTTTTAGTGCCAAAATTGGGAGAGTTGACTCACAGACTAGTCAAGCAACAGCCTGACATAGTCATACGCACGGAATCATACCTTACAAACAATGTCCCAGACACGACCATCACCATCCTGGATATGTCTCACCGGCAGGACAGACCCAGCAGAGGGGACGGCACTGTAGTATGCAGTCGGGAGGGAGTTGCTCTAGGAGCCCTCAATATTGATTCCGGATCCCATGAAGTCTCATGGCTTCAAGTTAAACACGGGCAAGGAAACCTCCTGCTGATTACCACATACCGTCCTCCCTCAGCTGATGAATCAGTATTCCTCAATCTTGACCAACACTTGGAGGAAGCACTAAGGATGGCAAGGGCACAAAATATACTCTGGGTGGAGGATTTCAATGTCCACCAGCAACAGTGGCTCAGCAGCAGTACTACTGATCGAGCTGGTCGGGTCCTAAAGGACATTGCTGCTAGACTGGGTTTGCAGCAGGTGGTGAGGGAACCAACAAGAAGGAAAAACATACTTGGCCTTATCCTTACCAATCTGCCTGCTGTAGTTGCATCTGTCTGTGACAGTATCGGTAAGAGTGACCATCGCACAGTCCTTGGGTAGACGAAGTCCCGCCTTCACATTGAAAACAACCTCCATCATGTTGTATGGCACTATCACCGTGCTAAATGGGACAGACTTCGCACAGATCTCGCAACTCAAGACTAGGCATCCATGAGGTGCTGTGGGCCATCAGCAGCAGCAGAATTGTACTCCAACACAATCTGTAACCTCATGGCCCAGCATATCCCCCACCCAACCATTACCATCAAGCAAGGGGATCAACCCTGGTTCAATGAAGAGTGCAGGAGGCATGCCAGGAGCAGCACCAGGCATACCTGAAGATGAGGTATCAACCTGGTGAAGCCACCAAACAGGACTACTTGCACGCCAAACAGCAAAAGCAGCAAGTGATAAACAGAGCTAAGCGATCCCACAACCAACAGATCAGATCTAAGCTCTGCAGCCCTGCCACATCCAGTCCTGAATGGTGGTGAACAATTAAACAACTCACTGGAGGAGGAGGCTCCACAAATATCCCCATCCTCAATGATGGAAGAGCCCAGTACATCAGTGCAAAAGATAAGGCTGAAGCATTCGCAGCAATCTTCAGCCAGAAGTGCCGAGTGGACGATCCATCTCTGCCTCCTCCAGTGGTCCCCAGCATTACAGATACCAGTCTTCAGCCAATTCGAATCACTCCACGTGATAGCAAGAAACAGTTGGAGACACTGGATACTGCAAAGGCTACCGGCCCTGACAACATTCCAGCAATAGTAATGAAGACTTGTGCTCCAGAACTTGCCGCTCCCCTAGCCAAGCTGTTCCAGTATGGTTACAACACTGGTATCTACTGACAATGCGGAAAGTTGCCCAAGTATGTCCTGTACATAAAAAGCGGGACAAATCCCCAAACCGGCCAATTACTACCCCATCAGTCTCTTCTCAATCATCAGTAAAGTGATGGAAGGCGTCATCAACAGTGCTATCAAGCAGCACCTGCTCAGAAATAACCTGCTCAGTGACGCCCAGTTTGGGTTCCGTCAGGGCCACTCAGCTGCTGACCTCATTACAGCCTTGTTCCAAACATGGTCAAAAGAGTTAAATTCCAGAGGTGAGGTGGGAGTGACAGCCCTTGATATTAAGGCTGCATTCAACTGAGTGTGGCATCAAGGAGCCCTAGCAAAACTGGAATCAATGGGTATCGGGGGAAAACGCTCTGGTGGTTGGAGTCATACCTGACTCATAGGACGATGGTTGTGGTTGTGGTTGTGGGAGGTTAATCATCTCTACAGGAGTTCAGGTTAGTGTCCTAGGCCCAACCATCTTCAGCTGCTTCATCAATGACCTTCCCTCCATCATAAGGTCAGAGGTGGGGATGTTTGCCGATGATTGCACAATGTTCAGCACCATTTGTGACTCCTCAGATACTGAAGCAGTCCATGTTCACGTGCAACAAGATCTGGACAATATCGAGGCTTGGGCTGACAAGTGGCAAGTGACATTCCCACAATGCCATGCTACGACCATCACCAATAAGAGACAATCTAACCACCGCCCCTTGACATTCAATGGTGTTACCATCACTGAATCCCCCACTATCAACATCTTGGGGGTTACCATTGACCAGAAACTCAATTGGACTCATCACATAAACACAGTGGCTACAAGAGCAGGCCAGAAGTTGGGAATACTGCAGTGAGTAACTCATCTCCTGACTCCTCAAAGCCTATCCACCATCTACAAGGCAGAAGTCAGGAGTGTGATGGAATAATCCCCACTTGCCTGGATGAGTGCAGCCCCAACAACACTCAAGAAGCTTGACACCATCCAGGACAAAGCAGCCTGCATGATTGAAACTACACCCACAAGCATTCACTCCCTCCCTCCACCACTGACACTCAGTAGCAGTAGTGTGTACTATCTACAAGATGCACTGCAGAAATTCACCAAAGATCCTCAGACAGCACCTTCCAAACCCATGACCACTTTCATCTAGAAGGACAAGGGCAGCAGATATATGGGAACTCCACCACCTCCAAGTTCCTTTCCAAGTCACACACCATCCTGACTTGGAAATATATTGCCATTCCTTCACTGTCGCTGGGTCAAAATCCTGGAATTCCCTCCCCAATAGCATTGTGGGTCAACCCGCTGCAGGAGGAATGCAGCAGTTCAAGAAGGAGCTCACCACCACCTTCTCAAGGCAACTAGGGATGGGCAAGAAATGCTGGCCAGCCAGCGACACCCACATCCCACGAAATGAATAGAAAAAAAAAGAATTACAACATGTCCACGCCTGCTGTCTCACTGAGAAACTTGTTTTTTTTCCCCCCACTTAGAACTTCCCACTACCAAATTACCCAATTAACTATTTAACAAATAAAAATTACAAGTAGTGACCACCAGGGCACAACAATAAAAACAAAAATGAAAAAGGCAGGGACAATAAGTGAGAAAGCTAACTCAAAATAAGCGAGGGTGATAACCCCCTCGAAGTGGAGGAAAAACTTTCTTATATAAATTCACCACCAAATGTGAAGCTTTTTATTTATTTTTTATATACAAGTAGTAAACTTAAAGGCACATTCCAATTGTTAGCACCTGTTCGTAATCATAGAACATGCCCTTATCCATGCTTAATGGGTCCTCTTGTGGTGCAGTGATAATTTACCTATCCTTGGGCTGAAAGGTCCAGGTTCAAGTCTCACCTGTTCTAGAGTTGTGTAATAACATCCCTGAACAGTGTGATTAGAGAAACAAGTTATATAACAATAAAAAAACTTCTGCATAATGCAATAATCATTTGCAACACTTTGAAACAACTACCTGATCGTGTGACTGGCCACCCCTTTTTACATGGGCTAAAGGTACCTAGGCTGGTTTTGTACCACACAGCTCAAGATATGTGATCTTTTAATTCCACACCCCCAACACACATTGTCCATCTATTGACAAATCACCTCAAACAGTTGCCTGAAACGTGCAGTAAAGCCCCAAGTGAGAGACTGTTGTAGCTTTAGCTGTGGCACCTCGCGCATGCCTTTAGTGGTTTGGCTCATCCTGTTTTGATCAGAGCACAAAATAAAAAAAAGCTATGTAAAATATCCTCTACCATGTCATGAGCAATGTCTATTAATTTTCATTACTAATACTGTTTCAATGCCACAGTGTGAACTTAATCAACCACAAAAAGAATTAGAATAAATGGACATTACCCTCAGACAAAACTTTATAACAATCCAACAAAAGTTATGAAATATGTTTCTACCATCATGCATATCTAGAATGCCACATCATTCAGTAATGCATCATAGTCAGGCATCATGCAGCAATATACTAGTCCACATGATCTGATCTGTGAAATACATCAGAAGCAGTTTGTGTCCAAAAGCATAATTATTTTGAACTTCTGCTAACTATAAGACAGATCAGATCTGTCACTGTTCAATAATAGTGAGCAACATAATATTATCCTAAAACTGAAATCAACTGTACAGATTATTGACCTCCCAAAAGCTCAAGAAAAACATTCTGAAAATCTTAATAGTTTCAACTGTTGCTTATATTCTAAAACAAGCAGATTTTAGCTTTGATTGAGTGTTTTGAACCAAGCACAGAACAATAATGCTGATTCTGAGGATTTAACAATTAAGTACTTACCTGATATTCCTTCATATTTTCCACAGTAAAGTCAAACCAGACTCTAAAACGAGGATTGCATGTATCTGGTCTGATAAACAGATCGTATTCAAATTCTGAGATGTAGTCAACACGACCTAGATTTCCTGTTAAAAAAAAAACCCATACTCATTGTTCTGACTTTCTGTTAATACAATAATAATTTGTTTATAACACATTTAACATTGTAATGCATCCTCAAGCACATCAAATAGGCACTATACAAGTCTGACATTAAGCCACAAAACTGAAATATTAGGTCAATTGCCTAAATATTTTTCTTCAATTCATTCATGAGTGTGGGATAGCTGACCAGATCAGCTTTTCTTGCACTTGAGAAGGTGGTTCGAGTCACCTTTCTAAAGTCCATTTAGTGTAGGTGTACTAACAATGCTGTTAAAGAGGAGTTCCTGAATTTCATTTAGCACTAATTGTAACAGCAGCGATATAGTTACAAGTCAGGACAGCATGTGATGTGTAAGGGTAACTAACAGGTTGATGGTGTTCCTGTGTGTGCCTGCTACCCTAGTTCTTCTAGGTGGTGGAGGTCATGAATTTGTACGGTCCTGACAAATGAGCATTGATGAGTTAATGCTGTGTATCTTGTAGATTGTACATAATGCTACCATAGTGTGTCAGTGGTACAGAGAATGAATGTTTAAAATGGTGGATGGAGTACTGATCAAGTGAATTCATTTGTTCTGGATAGTGCCAAAGCACATGAGTGTCCATGGATCTGCATTAATTCCAGCAAGTGGCTCAGACTGCTGAGTTTCGCTTTGTAGATAACTTAAGTAATGCTGATAAAAGACACAATTTGTCAAAGTATTTCTTCTTACACTCATCTAGACAATTCTCGAGAAATACCAACGTAAAGTGAAAAACAGGGCTAGGCAGTTAACTACCAGTCATCATCTAACTGGTGCATTCTCCAAGGCACACCTCTACCAGAGTCCACTTGCCAATCAGCGCTCTTTTCATGCAGTATAAATGCTGCTTTGCCCTTTACATTTATATTTCTTGGAAACTGTCCTAATGGGTACAAGATGAAAAGTTTCAACATAATTTTTTCCCAGCAAAACCCAAGTCTGTACTACTAAATGAACAATTCATAGGTAAGTGGACAGGCTTTGAGAAGTCAGATGATTTTCTCAATGCAGAATCTGATCTGCTGTAGTAACCACAATATTAATACAGCTTGTCCAGTTAAGTTTCTGGTCAATGGTAACTTCTCAGATGTTGATGATGGAGAACTTAGATATGGAATGCTGGTGAACATCAAGGGGAAAAGCTCAGATTCCTTCCCATTGCAGATCATCATTACCTAGCACTTGTGTAGCACGAATATCATTTGCCACTTATTAGTCCAAGCCTAAATGCTATCCAGATTATGTTGCATGCAGGCATAGACAGCTTCAGTTTATGAGTTGTAACAAGGGTTGCCAATTTAAACGTATTCCTGAAGGTTTCATCATATTAATTGCCCTGGGCTCCAGCAAACAGCCAGCTGACAGATCCTTGTTACATGCCACCTTTCTACAGGGCACATTATCCAACAGGATGTTACTTAATCGTCGGCCAAACAGCCTGTTTTGTTCATTTTTCAACATTTTAATAGCAAGTATAAAGGAAGGTCCAAAGAAAATGGTAAAAAAAAAGTGCACAATCTTTTTAAATGTCCCTATGGCTTTTCTCGAGAAATGTAGACTGCAGTGTTCTGGAGATTCAATTTCTGGAGGTTTCAGGCCTATCTAGATGGTTGGCAACATAAGAACATAAGAACTAGGAGCAGGTGTAGGCCATCTGGACCCTCGAGCCTGCCCCGCCATTTAATAAGATCATGGCTGATCATTTTGACACTCCGCTCCACTTACCCGCCTGTACACCATATCCCTTAATTCCTTTACTGTTCAAAAATTTATCTAGCCTTGCCTTAAACACATACAGCGAGGCAGCTTCAACCGCTTCACTGGGCAGGGAATTCCACAGATTCACAACCCTTTGGGTGAAGAAGTTCCTCTGGACCTCAGTCCTACATCTGCTTCCCTTTATTTTGAGGCTATGCTACCTAGTCCTAGTTTCACCTGCTAGTGGAAACAATCTCCCTGCCTCCACCTTGTCTGTTCCCTTCATAATCTTCTATGTTTCCATAAGATCTCCCTCATTCTTCTAAATTTCAATGAGTATAAGCCCAGTCTACTCAGTCTCTCCTCATAATCCAACCCTCTCAACTCTGGAATCAACCAAGTGAATCTCCTCTGCACCCCCTCCAGTGCTAGCATATCCCTTCTCAAGTAAGGAGACCAAAACTGCACACAATACTCCAGGTGTGGCCTCACCAGGACCCTATACAGCTGCAGCATAGCCTCCCTGTTTTTAAACTCCATCCATCTAGCAATGACAGACAAAATTCCATTTGCCTTTTTAATTACCTGCTGCACCTGCAATCCTACTTTTAGCGATTCATGCACAAGGACACCCAAGTCCCTCTGCACAGCAGAGTGCTGCAATTTTTTACCATTTAAAACATAGTCCATTTTGCTGTTATTCCTACCAAAATGGATGACCTCACACTTATCAACATTGTACTCCATCTGCCAGACCTTTGCCCACTCACTTAGACTATCTATATCCCTCTGCAGGCTTTCAGTGTCTTCTGCACACTTTGCTCGACCACTCACCTTAGTGTCATCTGCAAATTTTGACACACCACACTTGGTCCCCAACTCCAAATCATCAATGTAAATTGTAAACACTTGCGGTCCCAACACTGATCCCTGAGGCACACCACTAGCCACTGACCGCTAACCAGAAAAACACCCATTTACCCCTACTCTTCGCTTACGACTAGTCAACCAATCCTCTATCCATGCCAATACATTACCTGTAATACCGTGCGACTTTATCTTATGTAGCATGCCTTTGGAGTGGCACCTTGTCAAATGCCTTCAGGAAATCCAGATACACAACATCCACAGGTTCCCCATTGTCCACCATGCAAGTAATGTCCTCAAAGAATTTCACCAAATTAGTTAAACATGATCTACCTTCATGAATGCATGCTGGGTGTTCCCTATGGGAGAATTTATATCCAAATATCTTGCTATTTCTTCCTTAATGATAGATTCAAGCATTTTCCCCAGTACCGAAGTTAAGCTAACTGGCCTATAGTTACCTGCTTTTTGTCTACTTCCTTTTTTAAACAGTGGTGTCACACTGGCTGTTTTCCAATCTGCGGGAACGACCCCAGAGTCCAGTGAATTTTGGTAAATAATTACTAGTGCATTTGCTATTTCCCCCATCACCTCTTTTAGTACCCTGGGATGCATTTCATCAGGGTCAGGAAACGTGTCTACCTTTAGCCCCATTAACTTGCCCAACACTGCCTCCTTAGTGATAATGATAGTTTCTAGGTCCTCACCTGCTATAACCTTCTTGCCATCAGTTTTCGGCATGTTATTTGTGTCTTCCACTGTGAAGACCAACACGAGAAAACTGTTTAATGCCTCGGCTATTTCCTCATTCCCAGTTATTAAATTGGCCTTCTCATCCTCTAAAGGACCAATGTTTACCTTCGCCACTCTTTTACAATTTACATATATTTATAGAAACTTTTGCTGCCTGCTTTTATATTCTGAGCTAGTTTACTCATAATCGATCTTACTTTTCTTTATAACTTTTTTGTGGCTTTCTGTTGGCCTTTAAAGATTTCCCAGTCTACCAGTTTCCCTCTAATCTTTGCTTTTTTGTATGTATTTTTGTTTTAATCTGATGCTTTCCTTTATTTCCTTAGACATCCATGGCTGACTATTTCTTTTCCTACAGTTCTTCTTTATCACTGGAATATACTTCTGCTGAGCACTGTGAAAAATCATTTTGAAAGTCCTCCACTGTTCCTCAATTGACCCACCATAAAGATTTTGCTGCAGGGCTGGATGAACACAGCAGGCCAAGCAGCATCATGGGAGCAGAAAGGCTGATGTTTCGGGCCGAGACCCTTCATCAGAAAAGGGGGAGGGGAAGGGGGTTTTGAAATAAATAGGGAGAGAGTGGGAGGCGGATAGAAGATGGATAGAGGAGAGGATAGGTGGAGAGGAAACAAACAGGTCGAAGAGGCGGGGATGGGGCCAGTAAAGGTGAGTGTAGGTGGGGAGTTAGGGAGGGGATAGGTCAGTCCAGGGAGGATGGACAGGTCAAGGGGGTGGGATGAGGTTAGTCGGTAGGAGATGGGGGTACGGCTTGAGGTGGGAGGAGGGGATAGGTGGGAGGAAGAACAGGTTAGGGAGGCGGGGACGAGCTGGACTGGTTTTGGGATGCGGTAGGGGGAGGGGAGATTTTGAAGCTTGTGAAATCCACATTGATACCATTGGGCTGCAGGGTTCCCAAGCGGAATATGAGTTGCTGTTCCTGCAACCTTCGGGTGGCATCGTTGTGGCACTGCAGGGGGCCCAGGATGGACATGTCGTCTGAGGAATGGGAGGGGGAGTTGAAATGGTTTCCACATCAAGCAGATGTTCACCTGCACATCTGCCAATGTGGTATACTGCATCCACTGTACCCGGTGTGGCTTCCTCTACATCGGGGAAACCAAGCGGAGGCTCGGGGACCGCTTTGCAGAACACCTACGCTCTGTTCACAGTAAACAACTGCACCTCCCAGTCGCGAACCATTTCAACTCCCCCTCCCATTCCTCAGACGACATGTCCATCCTGGGCCTCCTGCAGTGCCACAACGATGCCACCCGAAGGTTGCAGGAACAGCAACTCATATTCCGCTTGGGAACCCTGCAGCCCAATGGTATCAATGTGGATTTCACAAGCTTCAAAATCTCCCCTCCCCCTACCGCATCCCAAAACCAGTCCAGCTCGTCCCCGCCTCCCTAACCTGTTCTTCCTCCCACCTATCCCCTCCTCCCATCTCAAGCCACACCCCCATCTCCTACCGACTAACCTCATCCCGCCCCCTTGACCTGTCCGTCCTCCCTGGACTGACCTATCCCCTCCCTAACTCCCCACCTACACTCACCTTTACTGGCCCCATCCCCGCCTCTTCGACCTGTTTGTTTCCTCTCCACCTATCCTCTCCTCTATCCATCTATCCGCCTCCCACTCTCTCCCTATTTATTTCAGAACCCCCTTCCCCTCCCCCTTTTCTGATGAAGGGTCTAGGCCCGAAACGTCAGCCTTTCTGCTCCTATGATGCTGCTTGGCCTGCTGTGTTCATCCAGCTCTGCACCTTGTTGTCTCGGATTCTCCAGCATCTGCAGTTCCTACTACCTCTGATAAAGTTTTTGCTCCCATTTTTCCTTAGCTAACTCCTCCCTCATCCCATCATAGTCTCCTTTGTTTAAGCACAGGACATTGGTACTGGATTTAACCTTCTCACGCTCCATCTGTATTTTAAATGCGACCATACTGTGATCGCTCCTCCCGAGAGGATCCCTAACTGTGAGATCATTAATTATTCCTGTCTCATTACACAGGACTAGATCTAGGATAGCTTGCTCCCTCATAGGTTCCATTACATATTGTTCAAGGAAATTATCGCGGATGCATTCTATGAACCCCTCCTCAAGGCTACCATGACCGACCTGGTTTGACCAATCGATATGTAGATTAAAATCCCCCATGATAATTGCTGTACCATTTTCACATGCATTTGCCATTTCTATGTTTATTGCCTGCCCCACCATGATGTCACCATTTGGTAGCCTATAGGCCACACCTATCAGTGACTTCTTCTCCCTGCTAGTCCTAATTTCCACCCAAATAGATTCAACCTTTTGTTCAGTAGAACCTATATCATCTCTCACTACTGTCCTGATATCATCCTTAAAAATCAGAGTGACACCACCTTCCTGTCTGTCCTTCCGAACAGTTTGACACCCCTGGATATTTAACTCCTAGTCATGACCATCCTTCAACCATGTCTCTGTAATGGCCACTAAATCATACCCATTTGCCATGATTTGAACCATCAACTCAACCATCTTGTTTCAAATGCTCCGAGCATTCAGATAAATGCATTTATGCCAGTTTTTGCACCTTCTTTTTGGGTCCTATCACCTCCATTACTAACAGCTCTTGAGTTCTCCTTCCCTTTAACATTTTTCCTAATTTTCAATGGAGTTGAAGCTTCCTCGTTACCTGCTAACCTGCTGCTTTGCCTTACATTAATTGTTATTCTCCCTCTACGCTCACTTCTCCCTTCCCCCCTACTTACTAGTTTAAAGTCCTATTGACCACCCTATTTACCCTTTTCGCCAGAACACTGGACCCGGCCCTGTTCAGGTGGAGTCCATCCCAGTGGTATAGATCCCTCCTGTCCCAAAACTGATGCCAGTGCCCCATGAAAAGGAAACCCACTTTCCCACACCACTCTTTTAGCCACATGTTTACTTCCCTGATCCTCGCCTCCCTATGCCAATTTGCATATGGCTCGGGCAGCAATCCAGAGATTATGACCCTTGAAGACCTGTTTTTTAATTTTGTTCCTAGCTTTTCATAATCCCAAAACAGGTCTTTTTTCCTCGTCCTGCCTATGTTGTTGGTACCAATTGGACCACAACAACTGGATCCTCCCCCTCCCTCTCTAGTATCCTCTCAAGCCGGTCAGAGATGTCTTGCACCCTGGCACCGGGCATGCAACACACCATGCGGGATTCTCCATCCTGCTTGCAAAGGATACTGTCTATCCCCCTGATGATGGAATCCCCTACAACTACAATCTGTCTTTTAGCTCCCCTCTCTTGAATGGCCTCCTGGACCATGGTGCCATGGTCAGTTGACTCATCCTTCCTGCAGCCCTGTTCCTTATCCATGCAGGGAGCAAGTGCCTCATACCTGTGGGACAATGTCAAGGGCTGCAGCTCCTGTGGTCCTGTCTGCAGGGTCCCTCTACCTGCCTCACTCACAGTCACACACTGCTGTCCCTGGCCGCTGATCGAATTAACATTCGTTAATACTAGGTGTGACTGCCTTCTGGAACACAGCATCCAGGTATCTCTCCCCCTCCCGGATGTGCCTCAGTGTTTGGAGTTCGGATTCCAACTTATCAATTTTGAGTCGGAGCTCCTCAAGCAGCCAACCTTGGCTGTAGCACTATTGAATCATCAGAGGTCATTCCTAATGTTGACCTTGCAGATGAAAAGTTTTTGATGTAGCCACTGAACATGGTTGGGCCGAGGACATTATCCTGAGGACCTTCAGCAATGATGTATACCACCTTTCTTTGCATTTGGTATTCTAGCCAGTGCAGCATTTTCTCCCAGTTTCTATTGACTTCTATTTTGCTAAGGTTCCTCGATTCCACACTTAGCTGCTACATCAATTTCAAGCGTGCTCATTCTCGTTTCACTACATTTATCTTCTTGACCAAGGTGACCACTTTTATAGAATGATATTGATTTGTGACAATGTTGTGACATGTACAGAGACACAGTACTGTTTTGTATGCTTGCTAGACAAATCAGACCTTACATAAGTACATCAGGATAATAGCGCAGAATGCAGAATATAGTTTTTCCAGGTGCAGAGAAAGATCAACTCTAAATAATAGAGATTCATTCATAATTCTGATAACAGCAGGGTAGAAGTTGTTCTTGAATCTGTTGACATGTGTATTCAAACTTTTGAATCTACTGTCCAATGGAAGAGGGTGGAAGACAGCAAAACAGTGGGAGGGGTCTTTGATTATGTTGGCTGCTTTCGCGAGACAGCAGGAAGTATCGACGGAGTCAATGGAAGGAACACTAGTTTGCTTGATTGGCTGGGCTACGTTCACAACTCTCTGTAATTTCTTGCAGTCTTGGGCACAGCAGTTGCCATACTGAGCTATGCTTCATCCGTATAGGATACTTTTTATGGTGCATCTGTAAAAATTGTTAAGTGTCATTGTGGACATGCCAAATTTCCTTCTGGAGGAAGTAGAGGCGATGGTGTGCTCTCATTCATAACTGTTGCATGACGTGGATGGACCAGGACAGATTGTTGGTAATATTTACTTCTAAGAACTTGAAGGTCTCAACCATCTCCACCTCAGCACCACTGATACAGACAGGGGCTTGTCCTCCATTCCGATTCCTGAAGTCGATGACCAGCTCCTTCATTTTGCTGACATTGAGGGAGAGATTGTTGTCTTTTCACTATGACACTCAACTCACTACCTCTTTCCTGTACTCTGTCTTGTTGTTGCTTTAGATCTGACCCGCTATGGTGGTGTCATTAGCAAATTTGTAAATGGAGTTGGAGCTGAATTTGGCAACACAGCTGAGAGTGCATAAGAAGTGCAGTAAGGGGCTGAGTACGCAGCCTTACAGAGCACAGGTATTAAGGATTATCGTGGAGGAGTTGTTAATGTCTGTCCTTACTGATTGCAGTCTGTGGGTCAGGAAGTTAAGGATCCAACTGCACGGGGGAGCAGGGTGTCAGACTTTGGAGATGAGGTTGGTGGGAACTATGGTGTTGAAGGTGGAGCTAAAAATCAATGAGAAGGAGTCTGATGTAGGAATCCTTATTATCCTGTTCCAGGGATGAGTGTAGGGCCGGGGAGATAGCATCTGCTGTGGAAATATTGTGATGGTAGGAGAATTGTAAAGGATCAAGGAAATCAGAGAGGCTGGAGTTGATGTACACCATTACTAACCTCTTGAAGCACTTCATAATTATCGATTTCAGAGCCACCGGACAAAATTCATTAAGGCACATTGCCTGTCTTTTCTTTGGCACTGGGATGATCGTGATCTTCTTGAAGCAGGTGTGCAACTCACATCAAAGTAAGGAGAGGTTAAAGATGTCTGTGAATACTCGCACCAGCTGATCCACACAGGATCTGAGTGCACAGCCGAGGACTCCATCCAGGCCAGTCGCCTTCCATGGGTTTACTCTCAAGAAGACCGATCTGAAGTCTGTGGCGGTGACATCTGTGAGTGAACCTGAGGCTGTTGGGGCAGGTGATGTCATTTCACTGACTTTCTGTTTAAAATGAGCATAGAATACATTTAGCTCATCGGGAGTGATGTATTGTTGTCAGTGAGTCTACTCAACTTCACTCTGTAGCCTGTTATATCGTGTAAGCCTTACCACAGTTGACATGTGTTTGTGTGGTTAGAATGGGACTCTAGTTTAATCCGGTATTGTCTCTTGGTGTCCCTGATGGCTTTACGAAGATTGTACCCAGACTTCCTGTACAGGTCACAGTCAACCAGCTTGAACGCCCCAGGCCTGGACTTCAGTAGGAAGTGGATCTTCAGGTTCATCCATGCTTTCCGGTTGGCAAACACTTGGATTGGGTTCTTTGGCACGCAATCGTCCAAACACTTACTGCTGAAGTCTGTGACAGTCGTGACATACTCATTTAGGTTGACTGCTGAGTTCGTGAATATGAACAAATCCACCAACTCTAAGCAGTCACGTGGGAATGTCATCATGTGCGAAAAAGATGTAGACAGCTGGAGAAGTTTAAGAAGTGAATGTTAGAACTTAGGGCCTTGGTGGCTGAAGACATGTTCTCCAAATGTAAAGCAATTAAAAGAGGGGATAACAAGGTGTAAAGCTGGATGAACACAGCAGGCCAAGCAACATCAGAGTAGGAAAGCTGACGTTTCAGGTCTGGACCCTTCTTCAGAAATCCAGACCCGAAATGTCAGCTTTCCTGCTCCTCTGATGCTGCTTGGCCTGCTGTGTTCATCCAGCTCTACACCTGGTTATCTCAGATTCTCCAGCATCGGCAGTTCCTACTATCTCTCTCAATTAAAGGAGGAGACCTCTTAAGGGACCAAAATTAGCAAAGTTCCTTGGAAGGTTCTGGTGCTCAAGGAGATTACAGAGATAAGCAGGGATGAATTCATAGAAGTTTCTAGAAACAACAAGAACTTTACAACTGAGGCAGTGTACATCAATGATGATGGGTGGAAGGGCTCAGTGCATGTTGGGGTAGCAGAGTTTTAGCTGATTATGAAAGATGGAACCTGGGTGGCCAAACAGGACTAATCAAGTCTAATAGTAACAAAGACATAAAAGAGGACTTCAACAGCAAATGTGCTGAAACAGGGACAGAACCAGGCAAAGTTACAGAAGTGGGAAAAGGTGATCGTAGTGAAGGTACAGAAATGTGAACAGAAGTTCATCTCTGGACAAATATGACAGAAGTTTGTGAAAAGTCTGATTCTACTTCAGATGATTTTCAGGTTAATGAAATTGTCATGGGTAACAGATGCAATGGCTTCAGTTTTCTCAATATTTAATTGAAAGTCATTTCTACACCACCAGAACTCAGGTGTCAGATAAGCAGTCTGACACTTTTGACAGTGAAAAAGTCATGAGAACTGGTGGGAGAGTTGAGTGCTATCAGCATTTATATTAATATATAAAAAATTTACTCTTGACCACACAAAAAAATGTGTGCAGTTCAATTCCATTCCAAAAGGTGCTTTCCCCTTTTCTGGTCAAAATCTGATAATATTCTGCTTATGATAAATTGAGCGATTCCATCAGATCCTGACATGATGTTTGATTTGAGTTTCCAGACTGCTTACATCTCGAAACTGAAACTGTTTTCTTCACTACGCAGAGTCATTGACGGCAGCATGTGGATAAGAAACAGTAGGAGGTTATGGATAGTTTGAGAGGGATGGTGGGAAACAGCAGATATAACAGTGCAGAAACGGGAATATAATAATCCTAATATAAAAAGATTACTTAAAATAAAATTATTTTACCATTTATATGGTGTGATGATGAGTACTTGACAAAAAAAATCATGTTCTCATAACAATCAAAACTGGAAAACTAACAGTTCAAAGTTTAAAAAAAAACATATTTAAGCTGAAAAGCATGCATTGAACTTATTTCCCAACGCAGTAATCAATACTTATGTCATAGAAAAGTAAATTCTACAAAATATGATCTGCCTCAATTGAGTATATTCCTGAAATGCTCTCCAATTAGAGGAACATAAATGAGGTAACAAAAGCTGTTCAATAAAGCTACCCCTTACAAATTAATTTCAATCTAGAGATAAGTAAACTATCTTGTTTTCAAATAGTTCAAGCACATCAAACGTATATTGCCATGAAAAGAGTTTTCAAATATAAATCTCAGATGTAGGCTTTGCTAGACAGCCCTAGCTGTTTTACTGGTCATCCCGAGTTACATAGAGACTCTTTACAATTATTCTTTTTGGCAAGTTAAGTCAACAGAATGTCCTGTCAGGGAACTTCGGATGGCAGTTAAGAATTAACCACATTGATGAGAGTTCGATATTACCACAGGTCAACCCGAGTCAGGACAACATGTTTCCACACTAAACTGTAAACAAGTCAAGTTTTCATGACACCTTAACGGGCTCATGTTCATTCATACTGGTAGCAGCTTTTATTATTTTCAGTTCAAACTGTCAAACTTTAGTGGTGTGATTTAAACTCATGTAACCGGAATTGCTACTCCAGTAATATAATCACTGCACTTCTGTCTCCATCATAATATTGACTACAACTATATTGTATCCTATATTAAAAAAGCACCACTATAAATAGAATATTTAGTGCTCATTTGTACAAGGTGCACTGAAATGCACTAAAATGGCAATGGTAAACTTGTTCCGCCCTGCCTGAACATTTTGGTCAGTGATCAGTGAATAATTGAATTTCCGGTTTTGGCAATCTTAAGTCTCTTACAACTAAAATGAAACTAACAGAAATTGCTGAAAAAAGTCAGTAGGTCTGGCAACATCTGTGAAGAGAAATCAGAGTTAATGTTTCAGGTCCAGTGACCCTTCGAACAGGGTCCATTCTGAAAAAGGGTCACTGGACCAGAAATGTTAACTCTGATTTCTCTCCACAGATGCTGGCAGACCTGCTGACATTTTCCAGCAATTTCTGTTTTTGTTTCTGATTTCTAGCATTCGCATTTCTTTTGATTCTTTAAAATCACAAATACTTTGCATGCAGATGATAGGATTCCGATTGATTCCAACATTTCCTAACCGCTGAGATTCCATTGTACCTTGCACTTACAAGCAATGAATGAAGTTCAAGCATTCCTACAAGAAGAGAAAAAAAGAATAATTGGAGCATTACTGTGCTTAGATGAACTCTTGCGTATGGCCTGGAAGTTTATTTAGAAGAAGTGCTGTTGAAACCTGTGAATACATTGTCCAGTCATACCCTTTGATAAAAATGATGCATTCAACCTGAACACCTAAATTTAGTGGAGAGAAAACACATCAAAAAACACATCAATCTGATGACACTGAACAAAATGTCTAGTAAACTCACCATCAATACCTATCAGGGGTTATGAGAGGCAGCTGAAAAATGTCAACACATATACAAACATGTTGCTTCTCAGTGTACAAATGTGCCTTTGGCCAAGACAACATTCAGTTTTTGATATTATGGATCCTCACTGAATACGTTCCTTTATAACACCATTTTTTAAGCACCTGCAGTATTGTACCATTCAATATAAAATAGTTTATATATCTATATGTTATTAAACATCTAGCACCTGCTGTTTAGAAATGCAACTTCCTATGGCCAAGATCAGACAATTTTCTAATTATTTAACAAATAGAGGAGTCCTTATCTTATTATTATGCATAAATCACTGAAAATTGACAACCAATACAGATAAGCATAAGTAAAGAGGGTGATTTGCTTTATCAATGGGTCACTATTCTGGCACTACAACAAATTATTAATAAGACAATATTTGGATTGCTGATCACCATTTTGCCCTTCAGTCATGGTGGGTTCTATCCAAAACACAATCTGCCTCTGAACAAAGTTGGTTTTGAAGACACCCACAGTGGCACGAGGCATCTTCTCCTACTGCATGAACAAAGCAACGGCATAGACAAAACTCACAATGAGTTCCAGTGATAAAAAGAGAAAATGCTGGAGGAACTCAGCAGGTCTGGCACCATTTGTAGAGAGAGAAACAGAATTAATATTGCACGTCCCCCATGACTAGTCTTCAGAACTGAAAGAAGCTGGAAAAAATTTCTGGTAGCAGTTCCAATACTTTGTTTTTTCAAGAGCAGCAACTTCTTCCAGTGTCCTTGATTTAAAACAGTCCTTTTATCATTTGCCATAAAATCCAAAATAAAGAAAAATAAAAAGATGTGGTCTTTACACCTGCTAGCAATGTGCTGGGGACAATTTGCTGCAAATTGACTGGATGATGAAATGCCAAGGCCACATTGTTGAAGGCCAACATGCACTTATTTGACTAACCTGATTAATGACCCATAAATCTGGACACTTTTTCCAAGGATGAAAGCATCACCACAAAGGCCCTCATGCTTGAGAGGACTCTCTGCAAATATGCAGAGTGGTTGAAATTGAAGCCAGTACTTGCAAATTCTCTGCTGTTGCTCAAGTAGCATCCTTTTTGTCAGTGGTTGCCATGGTACAGTATCTAACCCAATTAACAGAGCTTGGAGAAGCCTCTGCCCTGCAACAGGAAATCTGCACAACTGCCCCTGACTCTAATAGCCATTCCTGCTCACTTATGAAAAGCAAGAGGAAGAGGATAAGATATATGCGATGTGAGGAATTATATGGATAGAGAGTGATGGATGATGGGCAAGTTGAAGTGAGATGTAATATGCTAGGGTTGGCTTGTAACAGCAGAGTGAGGGGTTTGGGGGTGATACATGTCACAATGTAAGCGACTGTGCCCTTATTCCAACCTTTTCTGTCCTGGTTAGGAAACTGAACTGCTGACAACATTCTATCAAAGAATGCTGTTCCGATGTTACCTCCAACCATATCTTCTTAGAATCCCCAGTTTGTATACTTCTTACATAGCTCTACAGCAGTGATTTACTTCAAGGCCTCTTAGATGCCAGCAGCATTTTCAGGAACATAGTGCTGAAGAATGAAAATGGTGCAGTTTTTGATCTTCAATCTACTGTGGTGACTCTCTCTCTCTCTCTCTCATTTTCCCAGGTCCAACTTTGAGTGTGCTGATTCCAAGTTTTCAAACTTTTCTAGAGTCTAAAATAGTGTAGATGGAAAGTTTGGAAGTACAAAAGAGAAGAAAAGAGAAGTACAGCACAGGAACAGGTCCTTCGGCCCTCCAAGCCTGTACCGACCATCGTGCCCTAACTTAACTAAAAAGCAAACCAACTACCTTTATTCAGTCCATCTCCCTCTATTCCCTCCCTATTCATGTAACCATCCAGATGCCTCTGAAATGTCATCAACATGCCCTCTTCCACTACCTCTTCTGGCAGTGCGTTCCAACCTCCTGCCACTCTTTGTATGAAAAACTTCCCTCGCACACCTCCTCTAAACTACCCCCAACCCCTCACCTTGAACCTGTGCCTCCTTGTAATTGAAACTTCAACCCTGGGAAAGAGCCGCTGACTATCCACACTATCTATGCCTCTCATAATTTTGTAAACCTCTATCAGGTCCCCTCTCAGCTGCCGTCTCTCCAGTGAAAACAATCCAAGTCTTTTTAACCCTTCCTCATAGCCAATGCCCTCGAGACCAGGCAACATCCTCGTGAACTTTCTCTGTACTCTTTCCAAAGCTTCCACTTCCTTCTGGTAGTGTGGCGACCAAAACTGCACACAATACTCCAAATGCGGCCTAACAAGGGTTTTATATAGCTGCAACATGTTTTACCAACTCTTGTACTCCATGCCCTGGCTGATGAAAGCAAGCATGCCATACGCCTTCTTAATCACCTTAACCACCTGTGTTGCCACTTATAGGGAACTGTGGACCTGCACGCCCAGATCTGTCTAAATGTTAATGTTCCTAAGGATTCTGCCATTTACAGTATAATTCACACCTAAATTTGATCCTCCAAAATGCATCACCTCACATCTGTCTGGATTAAACTCCATCTGCCATTTCTGTGCCCAAACTGCCTATCTATATCCCAGTGTATATTTTCAAAATTGTTGGCACTATCAGCAATCCACCAATCTTCGCGTCATCTGCAAACTTGCTAATCAGACCGGCCACATGTTCCTCCAGATCATTTATTTATACTACAAACAAAACAGGACCTAAGACTGATCCCTGTGGAACACCACTAGTTACTGGTCTCCGTTCTAAAAAACACCCTTCCACCGCTACCCTCTGCAGGAAGTTTGAAAACTGGAAATACCTCCAGTAAATAAAACTACAGGATGATTAATCTGACATCTGTCGGTCGTCAGGAAAATGCTGGAATCTCTGACTACGAAACTCTTCAAAATTTAGAAAACTGTGGTTATGATCATGCAAAGTCAATTTGGGCAGACAAGAAGGGATATTGTGTTGACAAATTTATAAGACCAAAAGACATAGGAGCAGTAACCCATCGAGTCTGCTCTGCCATTCAATAGGTCATGGCTTTGATGACCCTCAACTCCACTTTCTAGCCATTTTCCTACAACCCCTGATTCCCTTACTGGTTAAATATCGGTCTATACCAGCCTTGAACATGTTTAATAACCCAGCTCAACAGCCCTCTGCAGTAAAGAATTCCACAGATTCACTACCCTTTGAAAGAAAAAACTCCTCATCCTGGACTTAAACATGCGATCACTTATTCTGAACTTATGCCCTCTGATCTTAGAATCTCCTACAAGTGGAAACAACCCTATCCTGTTAAATCCCCTAATAATCTTGTATGTTTCAATAAGGTTGCCTCTAAGTCTTCTAAATTCCGAGTACAGGACCAATCTACTCAACCTCTCTTCATAAGACAGCCCCTCCATACTTGGTATCAGTCTAATGAATCTTCTCTGGACTACCTCCAAATCCAGTATATCTTTCCTTCAATAAGGGCTGAAAACTGTTCACAGTATTCCAGCTATGGTCTGATTACTGCCTTGTATAAGTTTAGCAAAACCTCCCTACTTTTAGACTCCATTCCCTTTGAAATAAAGATCAAAATTCCATTTGCCTTCCCTATTACCCAATGAGCTTGGATGCTAACTTTGTGATTCATGGATGAGGACCCCCAAATCTTCTGTTCTGGAGCTTTCTCGAATTCAATAATATTCAGCTTCTCTATTCTTCGTGCCAAAGTGCATAACCTCACATTTTAGCACATTATATTCCATGTCCCAAGTTTTTACCCAGTCACTTAATCTTTCTATTTCCCTACACAAACTCTTTAGGCTATTTCACCACTGGTCTTACCACCTATTTTTGTGTCATCTGCAACCTTGGCCTTCCTGGCTTGTACAGTCTATAGAACACAAGACTTGTAATCAAAGGGTCATGGGTTCAAGACCTGCACTGGGTACTAATATTGGCCCAGCATGGCATTTATCATTTTTTTGGGATGGAACTAGCAAAGTAGATGTAGGAGAAACAGTAGATACATTGTACTGGACTTCAAAAAGGTACTTGTTAAAGTTCTACACAAAAGGTTAACACATAAAACAAGTGTACATGGTGTCAGAAACAGAAGATTAGTTAATGGACAGCAAACAAAACATGGGGATTAACGGGGCATTTTCAAGCTGGCAGGCTGTAATTGATAGATTTCTGAACAGATATATGCTGGTGTCAGGCATATTTACAAATCTATGTAAATGACTTAGATACATTACTCAGTCTCTTTGTCTAAGTTTGCTGATGATACGAAGTTTACTGGAAATGTAAGCTGTGAGAATACACAGATGTTGTGAGGAAAATACTGTCACACCTCACTGGGGTAGTGTGCTAGAAATCAAGAACTTCTACTATTCCTGGAGTTGTCGCAGAAGTTAAAGATTTTTTAAAAATTTACAAAATTCCCCAATTTACCTAACAATCATATTCGGGTTAACAGAAAGCACGGACCAGGTGACTGCATTAACAAAAATGACTATTTATTGCAAGGTCCCTCTAGTCCTCTGCACTTCCTAGAGTTTTACTTTTCAACATGTTCACTTTGCCTTGATAGTCCTCTCAAAATGCATCAATAAATTCCATTTGTCACAATTCAGCTCATCTGTAGTCTAAAGACTTCCTCATTATTTACCACACCACCAGTTTCCATATCATTTGCGAGCTTACTGACCATACCTACTACATTCATGTTTAGGAGATTAACGTATGCTACAAACAGCAAAGGACCTGATATTGAAACTTGTGGCATGCACTGGACATAGGCTTTCGGTCACGAGAACACCATTCAAACATCACATTCTGCTTCCGACCACAAAACCAATTTTGAATCCAATTTTCCAAATTGCCCTGGATATTATGGACCCGTAGAGATAGCAAGAACTGCAGATGCTGGAGTCAGAGTCAATACAGTGTGGAGCTGGAGGAACACAGCAGATCAGGCAGCATCAGAGGGGCAGTAGAGTCAACGTTTTGGGCCTAGACCCTTCATCAGGTCCGAAACGTCGACTCTCCTGCTCCTCTGATGCTGCCAGATCTGCTCTGTTCCTCCAGCTCCACACTGTATCCACTATAGACCCTTAAACTTTTAACCAGTCTGCCATGCAAAACCATGTCAAAAACCTTACTGAAGTCCATAAAGACTACGTGAACTGCAGTACCCTCACCTACACACCTCATCATCTCCCCAAAATTCAGTCAAATTTGTTAGGCATGATTTGTCCCTGACAAAACCATGCGGTCTGTCCTGGATTAATCCATGCCTCTCCAAGTGGAGATTGATTCTGTCCCTCAGAATTCCTTCCAATAGTTTCCCTCTGTGGATGTTAGACACACTGACCTGTAGATTGCTGGCTTATCCCTCCCATCCTCCTTGAATAATTGTACCACATCAGTGGTGTCCCAGTCCTCTGGCACCTCTCACATAGCCAGAGGATTTCAAAATGAATGTCAGATTCCTACAATCTCCACACTTGCCTGCTACAGCAGCCTGGGATACATCTCATCAGGGCCTGGGTATTTATTCCCTTCTAAGCCTACAAAAACTAATAATACCTCCTTCCTCTCAATGCTAATTTGTTCAAGCATATCCCTGATTTTTTTTTAAATTGTCTCATGGGACATGGTGTTGCTGACTGACAGGCATTTACTGTCTATCCTTGGTTGCCCTGGAGAAGGTGGTGGTGAGCTGCCTTCTTGAGCCGTTGCAGTCCACATGCTGTAGGTAGATCCACAATGCCACTAGGGAGAGAATCCCAGGATTTTGACCCAGTGACCATGCAGGAACAATGATGTATTTCCAAGTCAGGAAGGTAAATGATTTGGAGGGAACTTGCAGAGGGTGGTATTCCGTGCATCTTCTGCCCTTGCCCTTCTACATGGGAGTGGTTGCGGGTTTGCAAGGTGCTGTCCAAGGATCTTGGTAGAAGTTTTGTGGTGCATCTTGTGGATTTCTACACCAATATCGTCCCTCTCTATAGTGAACTTAGATGCAAAGTGGCATTCAATACATATTCCAGTTTCACGCACAGATTGTCACTTTGGTCCCTAATGGGCTATACTCTTTTCCTAGTTATTCTCTTGCCCTTAATATACTTATACGATCTCTTTAGATTTTCTTTAATGCTACACTCCATGTTTCTCATGTCCCTTAGTCACTTTTCTTGCCCTTATCCAGGATTACCATAAATCTTATTGAATTATGATCACGATCATCAAAATGCTAACCACCCCCCAACCCCGACATCTACCACTTTCCCAGCTTCAATCCCTAAAATTAAATCCAGCTCCACCCTCCCTCATGTAGGACTTTCTACATGCTGGCTTAAAAAGTTATCTCGGACGCATTTTAAGAATTTGTCCCCTTCTGAGCCTTTTTACGCTTCATCTATCCCAATTAATATTGGAGTAGTGAAATACCCTAGTATCTTATTATTTTTATACCTATGTGATTTGCCAAACATCTGTGTTTTTATCTCTTCCTGGCTATTTAGTAGTCTATAATACAACCACAAACTGATTACCCACTTTCTGTTTTAATTATTACCATTCTTCTGGCCTAATTTGAAGAACCTAAGGTATCAGACCCTTGTTACAGCAGCAATTCACTCCATCAATACTGTGACATCCCCTCATCTTTTAGAGATAGAAATAATGTGTCATATTCCCATTTTAATCAGCACTCTCAACTCATCTGCTTTGTTCACAAAATTCTTCGCAATAACATAAATGCCATTCAGCTTTGCCATGCTCCCTTATGCCTTAACTTCACTATATTCACACTGACTTCTTGATTGCCTTGGCTCCTCTTCTATAATTGTCTGTACTCCATACCCCAAACTAAATTGTTTAAATCCCCCACCAACTACACTACCAACACCCTCCTCCACATTCCCCACAAGGTTGTTGGTCTTTTCCCAGATCAATTACAACCCTTCAGAAATGTACAGGTCTCGCTTTCGCCAAAAATAGGCCTGGTAATCCAGAAATCTAAACTCAATCTCCTGCTCCAATTCTTCAGCCATGCATTCAGCTATTCCATCCACCTTCACCTGTATCCATTAGTAAGTGACACTAAGAGTAAACCAGAGATTACAACCTTTGGAGATCCTGCTTTTTTAACCTGCTACCCAGCTCTCAAAAGTCTTGTGGAAGGACCTCATCCCTCTTTCTATGTATGGCACTGGAACCAATGTGAACCACAATCTCTGTTGGCCTCTTTAGAATGTGCTGCAGCCATTCAGTGACATCCTTGAGCTTAGACCTGGAGGCAACACATCATCCTGCAGTTATGCCTGTGGTCACACAAACGCCTGTCTGTACCTCCCACTTTGAGTCTCCTATCAGTATCATTCTCCCTTTCTTTTTGTTCCCCGCTTGTGCAGCTGAGCTCTGGCTGCACTCCCCAGCGGAACAATGACTTTCACCATTTACCAACATAGAAAATCTGTTCAAGTCAGATGCACATTAGGATATTCTGACTAATCGCTTACCTCCAGTCTTATGATTGGTAGTCACACATTCTCTCTCTGACTGCTCTTCCTGAAGCTGCAGGGGGGCCATGCCCAAAAACGTAACTATCACCCTCATGAACACATGCAGCGCAGCCAGCCAATGCTCAAGCTCCAAAAGCCAACACTCAAGCTAATCAAACTGGTCGCATTTTCTGCAGTCATCCAAACTGCCAGGGACATCCAAGATTTCCCACATGTAGGCCATGCAAAACATGGGATTGAACTCCAGTGCCATAACTAATCAATCTTAAACTGCATCCCTTATGTTAAGTCACTCTCGTTCCCTTAACCTACCTTGGCTTATATTACTTTCACACTATTCCACTTATTTCTGGTGTTTCTGATTTAATCCGTTCTTATAGTAATACAGTAATACTGATGGTCAGTGGGTATTGGGTACATTCATAAATGGAACCAAAAAAACTTAGCACACAAATACATGGACTTCTAGAAAAATTCTGAAGAGTCATGCCGGGCTCAAAACATTAACTCCATTTCTCTCTCCACGGATGCTGCCAGATCTACTGAATTAATGTTTTGTTTCAGATTTCCAGCAAGCAGTACTCCATTACTTAACAAAGGATATACTTGCATTGGAAACAATGCAGTGAATTGTTTACCAGATAGGTTCCTGGATGAGAAGGCTCTCCAAAACGATAGCCTGAATAGGTTGGGCCTACACCGTCTAGAATTTAAAAGAATGAGTGCAGATCTGATTAGAAGATACAAGGTTCTGAAGTGACTTGATAGGATAAACACTGAGAGGTACTTTATCCTGCATAGGGAATTGACAGCAAAGGAGCATGGTCTCATAATAAGAGGCTGATCATTTAGGAAATTGACGAGGAGAAATTTCTTCACGCAAAATGGATTGTGAATCTTTGGAATTCTCCACCCAAAGAAGTTGACAGCATGCCATTATTGAATGTATTTAGACTTAGATAGACAGATATTTGGCCTCTCAAGGAATTAAGAGTTACGGGGAGTGGATGGAGAAGTAAAATTAAGACTGATGATCAGCCATGATCGTGGTGAAGAGAGGCTCAACAGGTTATGAAGTCTGCTCTTGATCCTATTTCTTAAGAGCTTATGTTACAATTGCTTTGGCTTGCATATTTATGGTGTACTTTTAAATAATGTAATTGAAATTGCATCATGTAAGTCATCATCACCCCAATTATCCTAATTAGTCAAGAATTACATAAATAATTTACTAATATAGTGGTTAATACAAGAAGTTTTCCTTCCTTCCCTAATGGCACTGAGTCTGTATCTACTTCCATGGATTTTGCAGAATTCTATAGATTCCCAACGCTTTCAATAAGGTGGTCCCACTACTTTCACAAAGGCAATCAGAGATGGGCAATAAATTCCAGTAAAGCCAGCAACACCTACATAGCATGAACAACAAAAGAAAAAGGCCACTGATCGAGGTGCTGCACTCACTTCCAGAATTCTGGAATGGATATTTAGTCTTTGTATTCCGGATCACTCCCTTTATGACCTTATCCCATGACCACTGTTCTTACTGCATTGCAAATCTAAATTCCAGCCCTTAACTTAATTATATTCGGAGAGATCAAGAAATAAAAAGTAACTAAAATAGCTTTTCCTTTAATAGATCGAGACTTAGGTTATCAGGTGAAAATTGAGAGGCCCATGTGGAAATCCTTCTAAACTGTGTTATATTGCATTCCTTTCAGAGATGGAGTTGGGTAACTCCTAGTGCTGCAAGTCTAAGCCTTGCCTTATGCAACTGTCCTCATAACAGGCTGGTGAATGCTGTGATCCTACTTAAGTATCCAAATGACAATAGTAAAAGCTCAGCCCAGTTGACCATTTCCAAACATTATTCATGGGAAGTAACTTTCTCTCAGAATGGGGTGAAATGTTGCATGTGAGAGGAGTGAACGGTGTCGGAGAAGTAGAACAGCTTTGAAACAAAATGTCTGCCATAAAAGCCCCCATGGATTTGACTTGGTTTGAGTGTATAGACAAAGCAGATATTTCCCAAAAGAATATTTAACCTTTGTGTCTAATGCAGATGCAATTTTAAAGTTTCTGTTAGCTCACATACTTGTTGCAAAAATATATGTTTCTCACTAGTTTGATTGTAAAAAGTAGTGATACAGGATTCAAAATTACATGTCCCACTAGCCTGGTCAATAAATCTAACAAGCTGCCTTAAAACTAATCCTTAATCAAAGGAAGATTGTGATTATGGAACAAGTGATGGTAATTTTTACCTACAGGCTGCAATTCTGATGCTGGCTTACTAGTAGATCAAGCCAAATGGACTTTGCAATAGGCTTGCAGCTCTGTGTTGTAAAGTGCTGGTAAATGAGCCAGTGCATTAATTCACAATTAGGAAATAGAATCCATTTTGTATTTAATTGTTTCACTCTGCCAATTTTTTGAAGGCAGCAAACTTTGCAGATCTACAAGATGAATTTTGGTTATGGGCTCTATTACGACACAGACAGACAGCCAAATCAAATCAGCCTTCCTACCTCTGTATTTGCAACACAGCAAAATGAAACTGCAGCCCCTTAAATAGTCACTCCCATGGTTCTGAGACGTTCAAATAATCAATCTCAGACTTTGTGAATAATTAATTTCCATATACGGGTATTTATCTTAAACAAAAGACTTAATTTATTAATTAGATAACCTAGCACAGAGGAAATTAAACAACATGATGCTTTGAACCTGACACAATTGTTCTCAGCCCCTCGTCACACAAAAGACAAACACGGTTAAGGGATAAATAGAAAAAAGAAAAGAACAAAATTGGCTAGATTAATTAAATGTCCTTCATCTTGCATTGTATCACAGGCATAGTTCACCCAGGCAAAGCAGCAATATTTCTAATTCAGCTTTTTATGCTTTTCGGCTTCTGCAAGCTGTTTATCAGATTAGGGGCAGAGAGCTTTCAAATCTTCATGCTGCCTTAGCAGCATCCCAGAACCATTTCTCAGAAAACATAGTTCAAAATAAAACTTTAACTCTGGTTCCATCCTGAAAGACTGATGAACTCCTCTGATGCCTCAGCTACCATTCACCAACTGCCATCTGCTTGAACACAGGGTCTTCCTAGACTTACAAGACCAACTCACAAGTACTCATCTTGTTAATAGCCAACTTCCACAATCTGTTTAAACACAGTGCTCTTCACAGGGTTCGCTGTGTCTGTTAGAACCTTTCTAATCAAAACTTAACCTGCAATTAGTCTCCAGGCCTGGCCTCACTGTTCAGCCTGTTCTTTTCCAGTCATTTCCAGCTCATAATTCAAAACTGTTTAAAAATAAGATAATAAATAATTAGTGACAGTTCTAACAGTTTAATTAAGTTAGCCTAGACTCTTAGATATCAAATCAGGCTTCAATACCTCCGTGCAAAATTTCACTCCTTCTACCACAGGCACTCAGCAGCAGTAGAATATACCATCTACGAGATCCAGTAAAGCAACTTGCAAAGCCTTCTTTGACAGAACCTTCCAAACCAGCAACCTCTACTATCCAGAAGAACAACGGCAAAAGATGCATGGGAGAAAGACCACTTTCAAGTTCCCCTCAAAGCCATATACCACCCTGACCTGGAAATAATCCAGCCGCTTCGCTGTAGCTAGGTCAAAAGTGGAACATCCTTCCGTACATGTATCTGTATCACATGGACTCCAATGGCTCAAGAAAGTTCCTTACCATCATCTTCTCAAGGGCAAATAATTACAGGTAATGAATGCTGGCCTAATCAGTAACATTCGCAACCAATGAACAAATAAGAACAAACACCGAAAGGCATCTTAGAAAACAAAACCGATCCTACCAGGGAGTTTATTTGATCTGCCAACTGTCAGCCATAAAAAGAATCTATCATGAAGAAACCTTGAATCAAGTATGTAATGTACACTCTCACCCCATAGGGATATACTCCATGTACTTAAGTCCAGAAAGTTTAGAAGTAGGTAAATAAGTCTTTTGATGCAGAAGTACTGGAGGCTAATGACCTAAAAGCAATTTACCAAAACAGACATGTTTCTAGTGTTGTCTATGGCACCTATCATTTTGAACTGCAGGAAGTGACACCCAGATATGGAGGCAGCAAAGCTTAAAACAGTATAAAATCTCTGAAAGAGGAAACTAAATCTGGTCAAAGACAAAAGAAAAGCAGAAATTTTGTAATTGCTCTGCAGAAGGACATTCCATTGGACCACTTAGAACGGAGGGCTTAAATAACTCTGGAATGAAAATTTACTTGTGCAGTGAGCCCATAAAAGGTCACTTATGATAGAATACTAAGCACTACACATGAGCACTACAGGCCAACTCCCAAAGTTTCTTAATTAAATACCTTGTAAGTAAGAAAGGCAAAATAATTTCACCTTGCTGCGAATTTATGAATGAAATGGAATGACAAGTGCATATTTTTCCCTAAATACCAGCATTCCATACTGGACATACCCCAGAACTGAACTCTCAAAATTGTAAAATTTCTGGGTTTATATCCATACATTATTAGAAATTCCCAGGACTGAGGAACAGCTAAATATTGCACCAGATATGTAACATCAACTGATATGACACATGTTACCACTTGGATGGGTATTCTCTGAAAAAGGATTAAAATTATATATATGTACATGTTCACAGAATAATAAGCATAATTGAAAACATAAAACCTAGGAGCAGGAGGAGGCAGTCCAGCCCCTGGAGCACATTCAGCCATTTAATACAATTATGGCTGATGTCATCTCTACCTCAATTCCACTTTCCTGCCTATCTCATTAATTGAATTGTTTAAATCCAATCTCCAAAACGTTAAAATGGTATTATGGAATCTACATTAACGACAGCAAAATTTGACATTTTCAGCCCTGATAAGTTCAATTGTCCCAGACTTCCCCAACATGCATAGACAACTGTTGAAGCGAATTACTGCAGATGCTGGAACCTGTACTGAAAACAACAAATGCTGGAGATCACAGATCCATGGAGAGACAGCAAGCTAATATTTTGAGTCTAGATAACTCTGCATCAGAGCTGATGTTAAATGTGGAGGGGGCAGCATTTATGCAATTGTTGGAGGGGAATGTTGGAGCACTGGGGGAGAAAGCATATTCATAGTTCAGATTAAGTGATCGGACTGGGAGAAAGCAGAATGGTGTGGGAAACTGCCAGACTTGAAAGAACAGTCAGTTCCATGGAATGGGCATAAACGCTGCCCCCTCCACATTTCACGTCAGCTCTGATGAAGAGTCATCTAGACTCGAAACATTAGCTTGCTGTCTCTCCATGGATGCTGCCTGACCCGCTGTGATCTCTAACATTTTTTGTTTACAGTGCTTCACCAAACTGACTGCCGTAATATGGTGCATCCTCTGATGCCTCAAGACCAGAGCTACAGGACACATGCTGGCCTGAATATTGTCCTGATATTAAGGGAATGGAATGAAAGAAACATTGACCTCCATTTATAGACAGGATAGCTGATTACATAATACGTCTGCTGACCTGTCAATTCAATATTCATGGAAGAAGTGCCCAGCTGATAATATGGCAGGGCCAGATGGGAAGCTGACAAACCCACCATAAAACACAAAGGATTGAAGGTCCAGGTCCATTTAATTTCTTGCAATCTAACAGCATCAGCATTAGTGTGTAAGGAGACCTCATTTTCCGAAGGACCTTCTGAACACCACTCATACCCAACTGCCAAACAAGAAGACATCACCAACTACTCAACCCTCCCCTGATAACAGGGGATATTCAGTGTTGTCTCACAGCAGCTGACATATGACTCCATGACTTATCTATATCTCCATGCAGGTTCTTGTCCAGTAATTCAGGCAAAGGCCAGAAATGAAAGGAGGAAATATTTTGCTGTGACCTGAGAACTTCTGACCAGTGGGAAACCCTGTACTTTGCATCAGCTACACACAGGTCTCCACCCACCCCACAATGGACATCTCCAGCCTTGACCAGTAGTCCAGAGATCTCTTTGTATGCAGTTATGTCCTTAGACAATCCCACATGGACCCTGAAGCTTTAAACCATCACCACGCATCCTCCAATACATCAACAGCCTCACCCTTCATTTTGTTACCCTTGCCCACCACCAAATCCCAATGTATCAGCACCTACTCTCCTGTGTTTCTACAAGGCTCCCAAAAAACAGAAGTAGATCTTATTTAGTCCAAATCGACCAGGAAGACTACTTCAGCTGCACGCCTAACCAATGCTGAATCTGAAGGCATGTATTTGTCATTTTCTGTATCATTGCAAAGGTGACACTTAATTTAGCAAAAATAGTGTTTTAACGAATGTGTACAACTTACTAACACATTAGAATTAGGTTCCTGTTACTCTCCCATTGAGTACCTCCATTTGCCTTCAACCCACCAAACATTAGTTCTGTACTACCATCATGCCATTGGAAAGTTGATATTTTGCCTCCCGTACAACAATATGTACTTGCTTACCTCGTTTCCTGTTGCCCACAGCTGTATGAGTCCAGCCACCCTTTCCACTCACTCCTGATCCCAATTCCATACGCATTTTACAGAGGTAAAATTATTTGTCATGATCTTGCGAAGGCTGTACAGTATCATTGTTTTTCATCAATAAATATATTGTATGTGATAATGTTCTTAGTAAAAAAAAAAGAGATAAGTTGTCATTACCGAGGTGCTAATTTTACTTGAAGGCATTTCAGGACAACTGTAAATTTTCATTGACAATAAATTTTAAAATGCCTCTAAGTAAGGATTTATTTGAAAATATTTTCAACAATAAAATAAATATTTCAAGAGTTACTGGAAAATTTAAAGCAAAATTAAAAAGGTAGAACTCCTCTTAAAAAACCTTTATCAGAAAGCCAACTTATAAGCCCGTGGGCATGCTTATTTACACTTACTGGCCACAGAGAAAGAACACTATTAAATAATCAGTGTCAGCACTATTTTGTGAGAAAATGGAAGAAACAGCTATTTTTCATAATGTACTGCTCTTTGCATGTAGCTTTTCAGAATTCATTTGTTGATCCATAAAGGGGAGGAAAATTATGCAAAAAGAAAACATAAATTTACTGAAATATCCATGATTATTCAGCTGGTTTGTTCACTAATGGCAAATAGCTATCCCTATAGTGAATACAGAGGTCCTAGATTTTAAAAATTAGCTGCCAGATTAATTAACATCATTTAGAGAAAGTAATTTGAACCAGTAAGAAAAGACATTTCGTTAAAAACTGCATACAATCCCATTATTTTACAAATTCACTATCCCATAAAACATTTTTCATAAGATCATGTTCTTACTTTTTAGCAAGATTATATTATTATAAACACAGAAAATGCTAGAAATTCTCAATAGGTCAGGCAGCCTCTGTGATAAGCAACACAGATATTCCAACGGCCAGAGAGTCATTAGAGCAGCAGAGGCACGAGTTTGCACATCAAAACCAGCCAGAATTACAGATGTAGTTCACGCTGTTGGAATTCCCTAGGTAACTGAATTTTCCATCAGAATTCCCCTACATCTGAAATCCTCCAAAAGAATCCATTAAAGTTAAACAATTCAAAGGCTTCCAACTCACTTATGTTTAACAGTTATCAAAGAAATAGTTAAGAATTAAAAACCGAGTCCAATTCCTGGGTAACTATTAAAATGACCCAAACCTCACCACTGAAGCCCCAAGCTACACCTCTCCAAAGTCATGACAATGACACCCTGACCCTCCCGGACCAGACAGTCCTGGTCCCAACAGTGCCAGCCTCCCCCGACTCTCCCTGGATCCCAAGAATTCTCCTCCAATGGACTTACACCTCTCCACAGATCCAACAGCACTGGCCAAACTCAGATTTGATACTCCAGCCATGAGCATGGCCACTCTAGGATCTGTCACTGCTCTCCACTTAATGGTGAGCCCCTGGATCCAACATCCTTTCGCCAGCCTGACCCTGTGGATCAAACAGCTTCTGCCACCAGCCTAACGAGCACTCCTCAGGCCAGACAACCAACTCCAGACCAAACATACCCTATCAGGTGGCCTGACACCCTACTGATCTGGCACCCTATCCACTTAACCAACTGTCACCCTAACGCCACATTAAAATTACACATTTGCAGCAGCTGTCAAGCTGTCTGGCTATACAGCTGGACAAATAAATCAGAGAACACGGCACAATACAGCAAAAGTCCCAGGTGTAGGCTCCAATGCCGATTCTCTTCACTGTTGGATTGGTAGATTCCTGGCCAGATTTGAAACTAGAGGCCCTTGTTGAGGAATCTCCAGCACAGAAGACATCTAAAGATAAGTGGATACGTATTAATCCTGATCAGGGGCATAAATCATTGACTGGAATGATTGGAATGTTCCAGTTTTTATTTCAGATTTTCAGCATTTGTAGTATTTTACTTTTGCACATTATAAAAATAGACTTGCTATAATGTCAATATATATGCAAATGAACACAGAACCACATATCATACAGTGGTTACCCTGGTGTGACAAGAATATTCTAATATTTTTCTGGTCCAGTTCTGTGAAACTAGTCTTGGATAAGATATACAGAGTATATATAAAATAGCAGCATATTTGTAAATGATTTGGCATGGCAAGAAATAGCAAAAGAACCCATCCCTTTCTTCAGAAGATAGAAAATGGATAAACCTTCAAAATTAGACAGCTAGAGATAGAAAAGGTCATCGTTTTCAATAGCTCATGACATATTTGACTCACTGTAACAAAAGAAACATTGCAGATCTTATCAAGAAATGATCAAGAAGATCAAAATAGTTCATTTTCAGCAAGATCTATCATTGGTGGTGTAAATATATCACATGCATGTGAAAAAGCCTTGTTTATGTCATTTTCAGTTAAGGTGCATTTTTGTCACTCAACAAACTTATTATATATGAAAGGCTACAACTCACAGTGACACTTATGTAATTAGACTCTCTCTTACCCAAGAAGAGCAAAAACCGATTAACAACTAAATCACCAAAATCATAAATCAAGTTCCAAATACCAGTCAGCTCAGCATATGGCCAGAAACCATAACAAATAATTGTAATGCAGAAGTCACAACATTCTCTGAAAATTGTAAAGAAACAATCCGACTTACTTGACAAGCAAGATTCATATCCATATATTTTGGTCCCAAGCAAAAAAGCTATTTTCCTTATAGTTAGAATAATGACTCAGCAGCAAGGACAACTCAGTCTGATAAATTCATTCCGATCTCATATCAATCATGCAGGAATAGCCCTGCTAAGATCTTTGATAAGTACACGGTATAGAGGTGGATGAACACAGCAGGCCAAGCAGTATCAGAGGTGAAGGAAAGTTGACGTTTCGGGCCTAGACCCTTCTTCAGAAATGGAGGAGGGGAAGGGGGTTCTGAAATAAATAGGGAGAGAGGGGAAGGCGGATAGAAGATGGATAAAGGAGAAGATAGGTGGAGAGGAGACAGACAGGTCAAAGAGGCGGGGATGGAGCCAGTAAAGCTGAGTATAGGTGGGGAGGTAGGGAGGGGATAGATCAGTCCAGGGAGGACGGACAGGTCAAGGGCGGGGTGATGAAGCTAGTAGGTAGGAGATGGGGGTGGGGCTTGAGGTGGGAGGAAGGACAGGTTAGGGAGGCGGGGACAAGCTGGGCTGGTTTTGAGATGCGGTTGGAGGAGGGGAGATTTTGAAGCTTGTGAAGTCCACATTGATACCATTGGGCTGCAGGGTTCCCAAGCGAAATATGAGGTGCTATTCCTGCAACCTTCGGATGGCATCATTGTGGCACTGCAGGAGGCCCAGGATGGACATGTCGTCGGAGGAATGGGAGGGGGAGTTGAAATGGTTCGCGACTGGGAGGTGCTCCAGCATCTGCAGTTCCTACTATCTTTGATAAGTACCGTTTTTTTTAAAAATCATTCACGGGATTTGGGCATGGCTGGCTAGGCCAGCATTTATTGCCCATCCCTAACTGCCCTTGAGAAGGTGGTGGTGCTGAGCCACTTTCTTGAACTGCGGCAGTCCTTGGAATGTTGGGAACTGCTATTAGGAAGAAAGCTCCAGGATTTTGACCTCGTAAAAGTGATGAAACAGCAATTTACATCTGCTGCATTTGTTGTTCTCGGTAATAGAGGTCACAGGTTTGGCAAATGATGTCGAATGAATCTTCCCAAGGGGGAGAATTACAAAAATGGAAGGCTGGAATGCCATGAGTATCTAGGTAGGCTCAGAGACAGTGAGCACTACAAACAGTGAGCGAACAGCCCAGAGATGTAGCTTGGTCCAGTCCTTGAATTGGATGTTATGACCCTGAGCACAAAGTGTTCTTGCTTCAGCATTGCAATTGTAGTTGCTGCTGCAGCCTGGAGTGCAGCATTGAAGTGTAACAGTGTCCTCTAAATGGATCGGAGATGCGGGCCATGAGGGCTGTTAGATGTTGGCACATGTTGGATCCCAGCGTCCATGAATATGGGATGCATATAGCTGGTATTCATGGAGCATGCCTGAGATGCTGGTACCCTCTGTCCAATATAGAGAACTTTGAGGAAGCAGCAAGTTGAATTCACCAAAAATCCAGAGGTAGTAGGAACTGCAGATGCTGGAGAATCTGAGATAACAAGGTGTAGAGCTGGATGAACACAGCAGGCCAAGCAGCATCAGAGGAGCAGGAAGGCTGACGTTTCAGGCCTAGACCCTTCTTCA